>NW_021478789.1:0-268 GCF_001605985.2 Dendrobium catenatum | reverse complement strand
TCGCCCACAGTCGCTTCGGCCTTGGAAATAACAGAGGAGCCAGAGACGGGAAGGCGACGGTCAGAAGCATGGCGATTGGGTTTTAGCCTGCGCAAGGCGGCTGTTGGCGGTGGCACGGTAGGCTGGGTGGGACTGGCGGGGAGATCAAAGCTCTTTGTGGCTGGGCTGATGAGGAAGTACTAACTAGTTATTGAGATTGATATGATTGAGGGATAGAGGAGGAAATGTCACCATGCATTTATGACTTGTACAGGAGATGGAAAATCTT
>NW_021478788.1:0-1206 GCF_001605985.2 Dendrobium catenatum | reverse complement strand
AGAGAGTGGAGGGGAACTCTTTGACTAATCTTCAAAACCTTTATTTGATTGTCACACTTTATCTTTTAACATTGACTTTGAATTAAAAAAAGGTGAAATTTATTTTGATATTGGCTTCAAAAGTAAAACTTATATCACCAAACAAATAAGAAAAAATGCCTCATTTGATTAATTGAATGTGTATTTTCTTGGACCACAAATATCAATAAGTACACTTTCAATTGGAGCATTTACTCTCCATGTTGTTGTAGACAGAGGAGTTAATGAAGCTTATTGTCAATACAATACAACTTTAACATAAGGGATGGATTAGGGTTTTAAAAACTTTCTTTTTTGATATTTTTAAAGAAATTAAATCACAAAATGTGGAAGCTAATAAATGTAATAACAGACATAATGATGATGTTAATTCAATCGAATCAATCTACTACCAACCACAACATTTTCAACATGAATTTTTCAAGAAAAATAAATTCATAGAAAATTAAAATGCAAAAATAAAAGTAGAACGAGCACACCATAATTTTATAGTGGTTCGCCCAACCTTGAGCTATATCCACTCCTTGAAATCCTCCTCTCCGAGTATTGTACTAAAAACTATAGTGTCTCTCATTTAGCCCCCACAGCTAAGCAGAGAAGTCCTTACAATCTTTTCACCAACCCAGTGCAATAGAGAACATTGACTCATATTTCACCCTTCTGATTACAACAGAGAACCTAGCACTCATTTTTTCAAATTGGACAAGACCTATGGTTTTCCCCTCTTTTTTGGATTTCTACGTAAAAAATTTTGGCGTCTCTTATGAACATGGCACCTCTCTTATCTGTTTGTGTGCTGGATATTTGTACAAAACTAGGTCAGTCAATTGGATTCTTATCATATCATTTGTAGCATCAATAGGTTGTCTCAACGAAACATTCATTTGGATTATAAGTTTGCAAAAACTAAAGTTCTGATAATCCTAAATTTAATTATGAGAATTTTCAATTCAAATATTGCCCCATTATTAAAGTTGTTATGAGTATTTGACAAAAGTTGTTATGAATATTCCCAAATCATATCAATATTTGACAAAAGTTGAGCTAGATTTTACAGAAATTCCATCTAAAGTAGGATAACAAACATTCCTTTTATAATTTTTTTAGAGAAATTTTTTTTTAATTGTTCAATTTTTAAAAGGATGCTGCTTTATTGAATGTGGATTC
>NW_021478787.1:0-358 GCF_001605985.2 Dendrobium catenatum | reverse complement strand
GAGGACTCTAGGGAGTGGACGTAGGTCATATTTTGACCGAACCACTATAAAAATTCTTGGTGTGTTTTTTCCTTATCTTCGTTTACTTTTTACTTGTATTTAATTTTCATATCTATTGCATGATGAAATTTGTGGAAGAAAAATTGCTTAAAATTTTGTTGTAGAATTTCAAAAATAACAAAAAAATTAGAACTCTTTTTTAGGATTATTTTTATTAAGAAAAAGATTTTCACAATTCACCCCCCTCTTGTCGTTTAGTTATTTCAATTGGTATCAGAGCTTGTTTTTCAAAAATAGTGTTTTAGAAAACCTTGAAAAAATGATGTCGAATTTTGGTAATCGTAACACTGCGGAGGGT
>NW_021478786.1:0-378 GCF_001605985.2 Dendrobium catenatum | reverse complement strand
AGATTGGGGGTTTCGTGCACTGTAGTGAAGGAGGCTGGAGTTCGTGGGAGTTTGATTCTCTCTGTGTGAGATAGAGAGAGAGGAGCCGTTGGGTTGTGAACCTCTGAGTGAGAGAGAGCTTGGACGGTTTGTATGATCTGGAGAGAAATTTTGTGACGGTTAGGTTTGGTTTTGTGTGTATAGAGAGGAGAGAGAGAGAGAGAGAGACGTGGGGAATGCATTTAATCAAATCTCATTTAAAATAAAAAAATTCTGATGGTTCAGATTAAACATAATCTAAATATGATTTTAAAAGTAAATTTTTATTTTGAAAGTTTGAAAATTATTTATAGAATAATTTAGAATATATATATATATATATATGATTTAAAATAATTG
>NW_021478785.1:0-221 GCF_001605985.2 Dendrobium catenatum | reverse complement strand
TACTATATGTTCAATAAGTTGAAAAAAAGATATATATATATATATATATATCAAACGATGAACAGACTTGAGAACCCAGAAATTCAGGGGAGTCTACAGACTTGTTAAATTATGAAGGGAAAAGAAAAGCGTTTGATGACTGATTATTGTGAACCAACTTGTAAAACCTGCAATTGGTAATTTAGTCGTTAATGTTTCTTTTATAGGCTTATTTTATTGAA
>NW_021478784.1:0-257 GCF_001605985.2 Dendrobium catenatum | reverse complement strand
GTATTTTGAAATATTCGTTATTTTAATTTATTAGAAAGTAAATCTAAACTAAAAAATTTTATTTTACTACAATTAAAGAGTCTCAAAATAGTTTTTTACATAATCTCTAGTAATTTAGTCAAATTCTAAAATAGTACATTTCCATTCAGTATGATTTATACTACCTAACATCATGTCATTTTGTGAAATTTGGAATATGCCTATTTTTGTTTTAATTATCGCAATGAAATAAATTATACGCTTTACTATTTAAAAAT
>NW_021478783.1:0-219 GCF_001605985.2 Dendrobium catenatum | reverse complement strand
CCTTACATACCTGCAAGAGTCAAAGTGGAATTTACCTAGGAGCTATTGTATATATATACAAGTGTGTGTAAAATATAGTTTGTATATAGATCGAGTTGTTAAACATCTTGAGTTATAAAAGAACTATATTCACCTGCTTATATACAAATGAAGCTCCAAAATATTATATCCCCTCCCTTCGAGGATACTTCCTTATAAAATTTCATAGAAGACCTAGCG
>NW_021478782.1:0-298 GCF_001605985.2 Dendrobium catenatum | reverse complement strand
TTACTATATCCATTCGTATAAGTGATGAGATGCTCTTCTCTTTTTTTAAATAAGGTATTAACAATTACAAAATTATAAGTTAAATAAAAATCTAAAATGGTCTTACCACTTTCATTAGTCGCTCCAAATCCATAACCACCATGAATTCTTTTAAAATCATCTACATTTCTACCAACATGTCTATCTAAATCTCATCTAATAAAAAAATTATCTTTAAGAGGTATTTTTTGTATTAATTCTTCTAAATCATTCCAAAATTTTAATTTTGAATCCATATCTAAACCTACTTGTGGAGCAT
>NW_021478781.1:0-308 GCF_001605985.2 Dendrobium catenatum | reverse complement strand
ATTTAATAAATAATTTAAAAAACAGCAAAAACGTCAAATCATTTGGCGTTTTATATGAAAATTTTAATTAATAAAGAAGACATCATGTGCTTTGGCGTTTTGCTCATGAGAAGAAAAAACACAATGGAGGGAGAGAGTTGAGGAAAGAGAGAGAGAGGATGATATAATTTAATTTATTAAATTTTAGATAACTTTATCACTTAGTTTAGTTTAATTTTATAACTTATAAATTATTATTTATAACTTAATTAAAAATTATAATTTATAATTTTAATTTAATTGCTTTATAATTTTCATATTTTTTTATA
>NW_021478780.1:0-281 GCF_001605985.2 Dendrobium catenatum | reverse complement strand
AAATGTTGTTTAGAAGCTTGGTGGGGATAACGAGAGATCTCATTGCCCAATTGAGTATCTGAGAAATCCACAATGAAAGAATAATTGTGAAATCCCACCACATTGAACTTTATGGAAATTTTATTCATGCATTTCCATTACTCAAACGCTAGCTTGTAGCTTGTTAACAAGATTAACTTGGTCACAAGCTTTAGAATAAGTACTTCTTAGCCACATTCTAGTTGGGCATTAACCCAAAACAGTTTTCTAATATATGAGTGATTCTTGCTGAATTTGGGCAA
>NW_021478779.1:0-365 GCF_001605985.2 Dendrobium catenatum | reverse complement strand
CCAAATAGCAGAGTGCATTGAGTTGGAAACAATTTAGTGGCTAATTAGGCATGATTAGATTTTGCCATATTGTGGTTTTGTTTCAAATCTATAAATAGTGGTGTAAGGGTTGTTGTTGGCATGAGAAGAGAGCTAAATTGTAATTCCTCTTTTTCTTCAATATAGTGAAATCTTCATCCCCTCCTGTGGATGCAGGCATCTTCACCGAACCATGTAAATCGTTGTGTTCTTTGTGTTGATTTTGTTTTGATTTATGGATTTTTTTTGCTATTTGCACATGTAAAATCTAGAACCTCGAAATTGTTGACTAGAAAAAAATTAAAACTGCCATTAAAGAAAGTTTCTAGCTATTGACCCCTACACAA
>NW_021478778.1:0-331 GCF_001605985.2 Dendrobium catenatum | reverse complement strand
TTTTTTCATTGATAAAAAATGCTTACTCTCCAATAACTTATATTTGCTGGAATTAGCTCTTGATTTGAATGTACTGACCTTACCCTTGGACCAATGATGTTTGAAAGTTTATGGCAATTTGTTGAGCTACATTCCCACGATGCAGATTTCCTCCCTCCCTCCCTCTAACATTAAATGGTCATATGAAAATGCAATAAAAATGGCATATCTGTTAGGTGTATGTTAGACCGGTCCAGTAGGCGGGACCGGTTCACGGGCAAAAATCGCAAATAGGCGGAGATTTCTTCCGCCTGTGCGGAAGCCGCGCGTGACGCACGCCTTGCGGGACGGT
>NW_021478777.1:0-473 GCF_001605985.2 Dendrobium catenatum | reverse complement strand
AATGAAGATGGTGATACTAACTCTAGATTTTATCACACCTATGCGACAGCTAGGAAGAATGGTAAGGTGATCAGACAAATTAAGGATGAGAACAATCCCACGGTGGATTATTTGGACAGAATTGAATCAGTTTTTTTAAAGTTCTTTGAAGACAAGTAGAAGCCAAGAAACTGTAATATCCAGAACTGGCCTGATATTGATCACAAACAGAAACTTGATAATGCTAATATTGATCACCTTATTTCAAGTTTTTCTGAAACTGAATTCTTCATTGCCGTCTCCCAGCTTGGCATAAACAAATCTCCGAGGTTAGATGGCTCAACTTCTTCGTTCTTCAAATTTTATTGGGATATTATCAAAATCTGTAAAGCTCAAAATCAATGCCTCAATCAAAGCTCTACAGTCTCTATCTATTGCTATCGATAACATCAATACTGTCATCTAGTCGTCTTACTTATCGTATCCATCTATAA
>NW_021478776.1:0-224 GCF_001605985.2 Dendrobium catenatum | reverse complement strand
AGAGAGAGAGGGTATTGAGATTTAAGCCGTTTTTTAGGTTTGCCAGAAGGGAGAATGAGTGTTAGTTGTTAGCATTTATTTCAGATAAGAGAGGGGCCAAATCAGAGAAGAGAGAGAGATGCGTTTGAGATTTCAGGTGGTTTTCCAAAAAAAAAAAGATTTTAGGTGGGATTTTAAAATTTCAACAGGCGAAAATTTAAGCTAGCCGTATGGGCTTATTATTA
>NW_021478775.1:0-3079 GCF_001605985.2 Dendrobium catenatum | reverse complement strand
AATATCATAGCTTCCAATTCAGGCTCATCAAGTGAAAAATAGCAATTTCTAATATTTCGATATCCTCAAGAGATTCAAATCCATCTCCAGTAACATCCCACATTATGTTGTCTCCTTTCATATAAGTTGAAGTTTTCCTTGAGAAAAGTCGAAGGTTTGTATGCATATAAACTAAATCTTCAGCCCGTTATGGAGTAATTTTATTTCTCTTAATTGATTGGATGAACGAGTATGTGCTCCAATTTCTTTCACAACAATATGAGGATGAAACTTGGTCAAGCAGTTTTATAGCGATTGTTTGAAGTAGAGGTGCAGAAGCTCCATGTATAATCTACCACATTTTTGATCAATTCTCCACCTATCACGCAATGACTCTTGATCACCAAAGTCTTCTAAATAACCAAAAAATTTAACAAGCTCAATATTGACACTTCTTCTCTCCTGCTCATTTGGAAAATAACACTTCAAACATATCTTTCTCATATTTGAAATTTTTAAATCTTTCTGTGGATAAACTCTTTGAGGATCCTCTTGAAGCCATTCTTTAGTTGAATATCTTCAAAGAATATTAAAAACAAATAATAAAAAATGTTGAAATTACTAAACAACAAATTATAAATTAATAATGAAAAAATGTTAAAATTTTCTTGGGATTTAGTGAGTGAGCCAAGCAATGCAAAGGTGTATTATTTTTGCTCCACCTATCTTCTAAAATAGCATAAATAATATCCCAAAAGCTTGAGTCTTCATGAAGTGTTTTCCTCTCATGTCTATAAATAATTTCTTTTACTTTGGCTAGCATTGAATCTCACACTCATAAATGAGATGTAAATAAGACTTATCCGTATCCGCTACTCTCAACATCTCATAAATTTGATCTGTGAAGTTTAAGATGTATTCAATCTCATCTCACCATAAATCATCTAAAAGCTTCTCCTTTACATACCTAACCTTTCCAACATCATCTTCCCTATAATAGGACCATTTTTCACTGATCACCATAGCTTGAAGAGCATTTTTAATTTTTTTTAATCTTCTCAACATCACTATAATTGAGGCAAACCGAATGTCAGCAACTGCAAGCATCTTCAAATTAGAAAAATCATTGAACATAGAGAGTCTCGTAGAGTGATTCATAATAAAACTCCTAATTACAACTACATCTCCAGCAATCACTGTGATCTAATGACAGTCATTGTAGGTGATTTCGTTTGCCTCGGTATTCTTAGCTGCACAAATGTTCTTCAAGACAAGATTAAGCGTATGCACAACACATGGTATCCAAAAAATATGAGGATATGCTTGCTCTACAAGTAGACCTGCAGCTCTACAAACAGATGCATTATCAGTAACGACCTAGATGATGTTTGAAGGCCCCACCATCATGATAACTTCTTTGATTAAATTAGAAATGAAGAACTTATCCTTATACTATCCTTCACAGTTTATAGTTTTGATAAACATATGATAGCTCTCTGTTACAGCCATGAAGTTGATAAGTGATCTTCTTTGTGGATCTATCCACCCATCACAAACTAAAGTAACTCATTTTTCCTTCCAAACTCCTCTAATAGGCTCAAGCAACTTCTTAATATTATCCCTCTCTTTGCAACAACTTCGTTCTAATGACATTATATCCTGGTGCAAGTATCTTGCAAGATTATTATTGCATGCATAGGTAAAGGCATTCTTGTAATGAGGATTCCTTGCTAGGTTAAAAGGAAGTCCAGCTGAGTAAAATATTCTAGCCATTTTCCCATCTAGTTGTTCTCTCATTTATAAATTAAATTCTTTCTCAAATGAGCTTATATTCGAGCATACTTTAATTCCATGACCACTAATCTTCAACAAATGAGCTTTCACTCTATAATATGATCTTTTATATGTGGCATTACAAAAATTACATTTGAATGCAATATTGTCACCTCCTTCTAACGTTTTACCTATTTTTGTCACAAAACTCCACAGAGGTTTGTTATCTTCAATATTGGTCTCTAATGAACCATCAATAGACTCAATTCCTACACGACTAGAGCTCAGTATCCTACGAAGGATCGACACAAATTAATTCACATGAATTTGAAACATGAAAATTTTTAATTAAAAGTGTATATATGTTGCGCCTATGCCGGGGGTCCAAGGGGGTGCTGCCCCCTGGCAGGGTTCGACCTGCCAGGGTTGCTTTAAAGTTTTCTCTACCTTCTCGGTACTACTTGGTACCATTCGGTACCCCTCTGTACCGAGCAGTACCAAGCGGTACCGAGTTCTAGTATCGCTCGGTACCGAGCGATACCGAGCAGTACCGAGTACCGAGCGGTACTGAGTTCTAGTATCGCTCAGCACCAAGCGGTACCGAGCAATGCCGAGCAGTACCGAGTACCGAGCGGTACTGAGCGGTACTGAATACCAAGAGGTACCAAGTTCTGGTACCGAGCCTACGATTAAGAAAACGAAGAACGAAGAAAACGAACCTTCAATGCTCACGTCGCCTTTACTGTTTGTGTTGTCGACCCGCTTTGTCGACGAAGGATTGTGTCGGCTTTAATGCTCGCGTCGTCGAGTTTCTTTGTTGACGAAGGATGATCCTATCCGCTTCTATGCTCACGTCGTCGAGCCGCTCCTTCAACTATAACGAAGAATGCGAACACCTGTGCAGAAACGAAAAACCTAGCTCGCCGAAATGTTTAAGCCGCATAAATGAATAGGGATATCGAGCGGATAGCTGAAATGAATAGGGCAAATTGCAGCTATGCTTTTTTTTTAATAGGACACGTATCTGATACGCATGTCCGATCAAATTTAAATAATATTTTAATTGGACACAGCAAAGCCGTATCCGACACGTATCCGTGCTGTATTGGAGGCGTATCCTTATCCGTATCCGACACGTGTCCGATATAGCATGCCTCGTAAATAGGCATATCCGTGCAACATAGGCAGATACAAGTAGAAAATCATAGGCTACCATAAAGAATTGTGCATGTTAATAGAAGATGCAAAGCCAAATACCAGCCAGCAAATCCTAGCAAGCAAATATAACCTGCATCCTACCCATAAGTCCAATAGTGTGAATTAGCAT
>NW_021478774.1:0-292 GCF_001605985.2 Dendrobium catenatum | reverse complement strand
GGTTGCTCAAAGCAAGGATCCACATCATCTTCTTCGATCATCATCCCTAGTTCCTTGAGGGTTTTAGAGAAGTCTACTTTAAGAACTGATCGAGGTTCTCTACCTGCTTCAGGAGAAAGCAAAAGGAGTTGGGTTCTCTGCCTGCTTTTAGAGGAAGAAAAAGGAGTTGGGTTCTTTACCTCACAGGGATGGTGGAAAGGAGTTTGTGTACGAGCTTCTCTGCCTTGCTGTGGGTGTTGCAACCCATGACCCCGAATTTGAGATTTTGATGATGACAAATAATGTCGTTTGA
>NW_021478773.1:0-563 GCF_001605985.2 Dendrobium catenatum | reverse complement strand
ATTAAGACTGTATAGAAGCTATCGATCGAACATATGTGGATGCTCGTGTTTTAAGCGCTTAAAATGTGGCTTATATATGATAATGTGGTTCAACGACGCACAATGTTATGATAATTTGTGACTTCAACATGTGTTTTACTTTTATCATGACAGGCTGGGAGGGTGGTGCACATTATAGCCGTATTTTTAAATTTACTATATGTAATCAAGAATATCAATTTCACATACCACCAACAAGTGTGTATTTCTCTATTGTAATAAATCAATCTACGTATTCTTTAACTAAATAATGTGCAATTACAAACAACGAAATATTATCTGGTGAATGTTGGGTACCCAATACAACAAGGATTTTTTAAGTCATTTTCTAATACAAAATATCATATTCATGATTTTCGAAGAGAAAGTCAATCCATACGTGTAAAAAGAATCATTTAACAAGCATCATTCTTAACTATGAGTTGTGATTGAAAGATCATTTGGTGTTTGAAAAAAGAAGTGGATAATATTGTAAGCTATGACTATGCATCCAATCAATAAGCAAGTTAAAATAGTAGTGGCTA
>NW_021478772.1:0-424 GCF_001605985.2 Dendrobium catenatum | reverse complement strand
AAACAATTCATAATCATGTAACAAGATATTAAGTCTTGATAGCTTAACCTCATTAGTCCCCTCATAAGTTATACAAAGTCTATCCCATATATCATTTCCACTTTTACAAGTGAAAACTCGCATGTAGTCTTCAGATTTTAAAGCACAAAAGAAGTAATTTAAACATTTAGCATTTAGTTGAGCTAAGTCACGTTCTTCTATAGTCTAATCTGCAAAAGGTGTTTTTACCCTAACTCCATTAATTAACCTAGTTGGTTTTGTATAAACTTCCTGGACTAAGATCCACATATGATAATCAAGTGACTGTAAGAAAGTAGACTTGCATATTTTCTAAAAATCAAAAGGTATATTGTCAAACAGTGGAGGTCTAGTAATAAAGTAACCCTAAGGTATATTTCGGTTTCCAAATGTAGTCATCTATGTT
>NW_021478771.1:0-212 GCF_001605985.2 Dendrobium catenatum | reverse complement strand
TTGAAGTAACACTTGTGAATCCCCTCACAAGCTCCCCTCACAAGATCCTCTCTCTCTCTCTCTCTCTCTCTCTCTCTCTCTTTCTCTACTCAAGGTCTTCTTAGGTCAAGGCAGAAGCAAAATATTATTCAAAAACATTGAACAAGAGCTCTTAGATAGAAGAGCTTCAAAGGATCTCATTAATTGCAAGTTGCCGACAATATCGTCCAGGC
>NW_021478770.1:0-417 GCF_001605985.2 Dendrobium catenatum | reverse complement strand
AAAAAAAACAGGAAGTAGATTTTACATTTTTAGAAAAATAAATGTGTGTGTTGATCAGAGAAAAAACTTTCACGAAAATGAAAATTTCAAAGAATAAACAAAATAAAAACACAAAATAAAAATGAAAAACATAAAAACAAAAATACAACACAAAAATACGAAATGCTTTTAACCATTATCTCTCTCATGGTCCGATGCTTCAGAAATCAGATCTGCCCATGAGATTTTTTGCCTTTCATTAATTCCCCAGTTTAAATTTTGTTTCGCCTTGCCCTTTTCTTTCGTAGGAAGAATTTTTAAATTTGGGCACTAATTTTTCATATGTCCAGGCTTCCTACATCGAAAGCAAATAACGTCAGAAGGAATATGAACATCCGTACCATTTTTACCTATTTTCCACTTTTGCTTATGCTTTGG
>NW_021478769.1:0-425 GCF_001605985.2 Dendrobium catenatum | reverse complement strand
CACTCCCTTTCAATGTTTCTCTTCAAGTTTCCCCGACAAGAATGAAGCTACAATGGCTGCCAAAGACACTTAACAAGTGCCTTAACAAAGCTTAAATAGAAGTGCTCAAAATGAGCTCATTAATGCAAATTGTCGACATTATCGTCCAGGATGATAGGCATATCATCCTATACGATCAGTACAAATTCAGCTCATCAGCCCAAGACGATTTGGGACGATCAGAAGAAAATTTGTTACATCGTCCTGGCCGATCTCACGATCATCCCGGATGATTAGTTTAAAACCGATTTCAATCATCCTGAACATCGCCCTGAATAGATTCTGGCCGATGTAAATCGTCCAATCAATCATCCTAGCCAATCTTATGATCATCCTGGATGATGTGATCGTATCAATTAGCCATTAATGCTTTCCAAAGATACCAG
>NW_021478768.1:0-209 GCF_001605985.2 Dendrobium catenatum | reverse complement strand
TTTGGTTGCACTTTAGGTACGCTTTGGTTACGCTTTTGTTGCGCTTTTATTGTGCTTTGCTTGCACTTTAATTTTTATCTTTTTTTATAAGGACGACTTAATATTTTCTTCTGGTAACATAATAATAAAGAGAGAAGATATTGACGATTTGCTCACAAATCAATGGTTCGGTAAATGTTGATGAATTTTAAATAAAAATAGCAAAATAA
>NW_021478767.1:0-233 GCF_001605985.2 Dendrobium catenatum | reverse complement strand
AAGTATTTTAAATATAAATTTTAATTAATTCTAATTTTCATTGCTGATTAATTATTTTGGTTGATCTTAACTTTGCATTATACCCTTGCGTTACATTATAAATGCAGACTTAGTTTTTTAACTAAATAGTTTACACGGATAATCTTTACATTTATCAAATTACAGGGCTCATGATCAATCTTTCACTGCATGCCACACATGTCATTTCATTTGTAGCATAATAATCATTTATG
>NW_021478766.1:0-249 GCF_001605985.2 Dendrobium catenatum | reverse complement strand
CTGAAGTTGCTTTTACTGAATGGACTTTTGATGAACGTGATTTGGCTCAGTTAAATGCAAAATGTTTGAACTATTTTTTCTGTGCTTTGAAATTTGAAGATTACATGCGTGTTTCAACTTGCAAAACTGGTAAAGAGATTTGGGATAAATTATGCATCACCTATGAAGGTACTAATGAAGTTAAGCAATCCCGTTTGAACTTTCTCTTGCATGACTACGAACTTTTTCGTATGAAACCTCATGAATCGA
>NW_021478765.1:0-225 GCF_001605985.2 Dendrobium catenatum | reverse complement strand
ATCAAGTGGAAGATCCTTCTTGACTACGATGCCACTTGGGAGCCATATGAGAGGAAACATCAGTTCCCTTATTTTCACCTTGTGGACAAGGTGATTTTTTGTTGGGTGGTACTGTTAGGCCGGTTCAACCTGAACTGACCCAGTCGACCCAAAGTCTGGCTCAGGTCTACATGAGGAAGACAAGTGTCGCCTCCCTTTCTTTTTGCCACCCACAATAGTGGGCCC
>NW_021478764.1:0-280 GCF_001605985.2 Dendrobium catenatum | reverse complement strand
TTTCAAGACCTGTTACTTAGTGAGAACAATTGATATTTTTTAATTGAACCATACTTATTATGCGATATGATAACTAATTCAGTTAAGAAATTATCTTATAAATCATAAAAGGCTATAAATAGATGATAGACTAAAATGGAGATTGATGATGAGAGTGAAAAGGTTTAAAGATTTTTAATAAATAGATGGTAGACTAAAAGTAGTATTGGTGATGGGAGTGAGAAGGTTTTAACATGTTCATGGAAAATAAATATGCTTTTAGAACGTGTTAAAAATTGAA
>NW_021478763.1:0-283 GCF_001605985.2 Dendrobium catenatum | reverse complement strand
CTACCCGGCCACCAAGTAGCGCCGGTCTTCTACCCGATATCCAAGTGATGCCGGCCTTCTACCCGGCCTCCAAGTGACGCCGGTGTTTTGTCCGATCTCTAAGTGACGTCAGCTTTCTTCCCCGCCTCCGTGTGACGCCGGTCTTGCACCTGACTTCAGAGTGATGACGACCTTCTACCTGGCCTCCAAGTAGCGCCGGTCTTCTACCCGACATCCAAGTGATGTCGGTCTTCTACCCGGCCTCCAAGTGACGCCGGTCTTTTGTCCGATCTCTAAGTGACGT
>NW_021478762.1:0-272 GCF_001605985.2 Dendrobium catenatum | reverse complement strand
TTGGAGGAGGTGATCACGATGAAGATTACTGTCATGACTGTGGACGAGCAATTCATCACTCTCGACGTCGACCAAGATGAATCAGTAAGAATGTGCAGGTACCCTAATTTTTTGGTCATGTCAATCTTCATGATGCTGACAATGGTTGAATCCATATGGCCTGTAGGTTGAGAATGTGAAGGCACTTCTTGAGGTGGAGGTGGGCTGTTAGAGAAATCCTTGTCTCATGGGAAACTTTTAATTTTTTGTTATACTTTTGGAGAATTTTGAGT
>NW_021478761.1:0-240 GCF_001605985.2 Dendrobium catenatum | reverse complement strand
CCAAGGTTATCAATCCAAAAGAGTTGGACATACTCCAAAATAATATGGCAATCACATTGTGTAAAATGGAAAGATCAATACTCCCATCATTCTTCACGATCATGGTTCATTTACTTATTCACTTGGCCGAGGAAGTAACATTAGGTGGTCTGGTTTAGTATAGATGGATGTATCCGTTTGAGTGGTATTTCAATAGTAATTATTAATTCAAATTATTATTGTTCAACTTTACATAATCTC
>NW_021478760.1:0-201 GCF_001605985.2 Dendrobium catenatum | reverse complement strand
GATGCTCCACAAGAGTTCGAAGATGGCGTCACTTCTGCCATGGACGAACTATGTGAGATAAACTTAGGCACTGAGTCAGATCCTAGGCCTATTTTTCATAGTGCTCTACTGTCTGATTCAGAGGCTCAGGAATACATCAAGTTACTGTCAGAGTTTAGAGACTGCTTTGCCTGGAACTACACCGAGATGCCTGGTCTAAAT
>NW_021478759.1:0-258 GCF_001605985.2 Dendrobium catenatum | reverse complement strand
CCCCCGCCGCACAGAGCCCACCCCAGAAGGAAAAAAACAGGGTTTCTTCATGCCAAGGACCCGATACCATTGCTGGTCATTTTCAAATTGGCCTTAAAGGTGATGCTTCTGGTACGAGAACTTTCGATCGAGAGAGCTGAAGAAATGCCGCTCCATGTCGTTGCTTCGGAGACGCGGCATCGTTGGAAGGTTCAATGGCTCGACCTCGCATTGATCGACTTCTGCGATGCATGAAAGCCGATAGGACACCTGAAGAAC
>NW_021478758.1:0-240 GCF_001605985.2 Dendrobium catenatum | reverse complement strand
TTTTTTTTCCAATTTTTGTTCAAGTTCAAAGATGTACATAACTAGACAGAAAGTTATTGAGATTTCATTCAGTTTTCTCCAAATTTAATTGAATATTTGCCATAGTCAGATGGTTTCTTCAATTTCATGGATAGTACCACTGTAGGGCTGTCAATATTTGACACGACGCGAAAACCCGACCCAGAAATTTCAGGTTAGACCCGACCCGTTTCCAAAATGGGTCGGGTTTAGGTTGATCCG
>NW_021478757.1:0-206 GCF_001605985.2 Dendrobium catenatum | reverse complement strand
TAAAATCTCATAGGATCGGCCAGAGCATCGCCCTGAATGCAAACTGGACGATTGAAAATTTGCTTGATCATTTCGGATGATCTCAGGATCGTCCTGGACGATCAGTTCAAATCAGAGGAAAATTATCTAGAGCATCGGCCTGAATTTGAGCTATCCGATCCAAATCGGCCAACGCATCGCCCAGAATTTATACTGGTCGATATTTA
>NW_021478756.1:0-228 GCF_001605985.2 Dendrobium catenatum | reverse complement strand
CATTTAAAATATGAAATTAACCAAGGATAGGCTTTAGTTGATGTCCAGAGATTTTTCCCCTATCTTAGTAAACCAAGACATGGTTTATTTTATACTAGGATCATGGGTTACTATAGAGGCAAGCCCCTATAAACAATTGCATCTTTGAAGAAAAAACATTTAATTAAAGTGGAGACTAGCCTCATTTTTATTTTAACATATAAGAAAGTTGATATATATATATATATA
>NW_021478755.1:0-319 GCF_001605985.2 Dendrobium catenatum | reverse complement strand
ACTATTTAATGAATTTTGAAATTTCTTAATTAGAGGACTTTTTTATGATTTTTCTCCAAATGAATCCCAAACTCCTTGAAATCAACTCCAAAGATCAGAAATGACCTAAGGAGAGATTCCCAAGTGTTTGGGAAATTTTTGGAAATTTTAATATTAATTAATTAATTATATGAATTAAATATTGATTTTCACTTAAAATTAGATTAGGGTTTAAATTGCTGTCAAATTAAGGGGCTTTTAATTATCATGGATTAAGGACTGGATTCTGGTCAGTTAGAGGGTTTACACATAATTTTTGGGTTTGAAATGGATTTATTAG
>NW_021478754.1:0-219 GCF_001605985.2 Dendrobium catenatum | reverse complement strand
CAATCTACCCACGACTGTTATTCGCGACTCGCTCCCGCTCCAGCCCCATCCCGTCACCCACAATTCCACCTCCGCTTCTTCCCGCAAGTTGGCTTCGTCTCATGACAAAAACGAAGATTCTGATTCTTTCCAGAGTGATTCAGGCCCCGACACCAGTCCGTCGTCACTATTACTGCTAGTTCGCTCTGGCGATCCAAAACCCACTTCCGCGTCTACCCA
>NW_021478753.1:0-236 GCF_001605985.2 Dendrobium catenatum | reverse complement strand
GTTCGTTAAAACTCCCTCGCCGAATAAGAAAAGTGAGAGGAGGCCGAGGCCGAATTTTTGGAGCCCACAGATTTCTGGCGATTTCGCTGGGGATTGGTTTCTCTTTCCATCTTTGGCTAGTCTAAATGCTATAGTAGCAGTAAAAAAAATAATGATAATATTAAGTTCTGTACATTGAACATCAGGGTGTGACATTTGATCCTTATGTCCAAAGATCCATCACTGAAAGGTCCCGA
>NW_021478752.1:0-209 GCF_001605985.2 Dendrobium catenatum | reverse complement strand
GTATGTATTTTTAGGTAACAACACCCCTTTAGGAAAGACATCGGCCAATAACTCAAGTAGCATATCAAAGGATCTTGCCGTCCAAGAATGTAAACACTTCAAAAGATATAAGTTAAATATAAAAGAAAGCTTCGAGAAGGTTTTACATCTAGGGTACAACTCTGCTCCTGCTTCCTGCATTAAATTTGCAAATTTCTCACTATGATCAT
>NW_021478751.1:0-391 GCF_001605985.2 Dendrobium catenatum | reverse complement strand
GGGCAAAACTGCACTTCTTTAAATTAGCTCTCAGCTGGTGTGCCTGTAGGATCCCCAAAACCTCCTTTAGATGCTCTAAATGTTCCTCGGTCTGGATGTACACCAAAATATCATCAAAGAAGACTAGCACAAACTTCCTCAAGTGTTGCCTGAACACCCTGTTCATCAAGGTCTGAAAGGTAGCGGGGGCGTTAGTGAGCCCAAATGGCATCACTAAGAACTCATAGTGCCCCTCGTGTGTTCTGAACGCAGTCTTCTGAATGTCCCCTTCCTTCATTCTGATTTGGTGGTAGCCGGACTTAAGGTCCATTTTTGAAAACACCACCACTCCTTGCAGCTCATCTAATAACTCATCAATTACTGGAATGGGGAATTTGTCTGGTACTGTCTC
>NW_021478750.1:0-264 GCF_001605985.2 Dendrobium catenatum | reverse complement strand
TTCAAGAGTTAATCCTTTGCAATATCTTGTGACCCGTCCTACGTTGTCAGGACGTTTAGCTCGATGGTCTATGATATTACTACAATTTGAGATTACTTTAACTCCTCTTCGTGCTGTGAAAGGACAGACTGTCGCCAATTTTCTGGCAGCAAACCCGCTGCCGGCGGATTCTCCTCTGAATGAAGACCTACCCGACGAACAAGTCATGAGTTTGAGGGAATCTGACGAGGCCGTCTGGGAATTGTGTTTTGATGGAGCAGCATC
>NW_021478749.1:0-200 GCF_001605985.2 Dendrobium catenatum | reverse complement strand
GAGACGATCAACAGCACAGCTTCGACGCCATTAAGCTAGCATTAACAGCTGCCCCTGTTCTAGCTTTACCGAATTTTGACAAGCCGTTCCACATTGACACCGACGCTTCGGGAGTCGGCATAGGTGCTGTTCTGAGCCAAGACAATCGCCCGGTGGAGTTCTTCAGCGAGAAATTCTGTCCTGCTCGACAAAAGTGGAGT
>NW_021478748.1:0-206 GCF_001605985.2 Dendrobium catenatum | reverse complement strand
CTTTAATTAATTATCTTTGGGAATTCAAATAAAAAATGACGATCATTACTATTGTATTCGAATAATATACAATGAGTGACATTTTCTTCCTCCGGGAATACTTGTCAGTCATTGTTGTGAATTCGGGTACAAAACTAATGGTGCTATATCCAAATTATCATAGCTAAATATTCGATTGAACAAAATTTTGATCCTTTGGGATCATA
>NW_021478747.1:0-220 GCF_001605985.2 Dendrobium catenatum | reverse complement strand
AAATAGAACTTAAATATTTATATATAAATAAAAAAAAAATATAAACATGTAAATGCTAAGAGTGTAAAAAAATCAGTGGGGTTAGAGAGATAAAGATATGTTTTTCAAATTTTTTTCATTCACGGTTTTTCATCCTTTGATTCGGCAGGGTTGTAGGACATGGCAGTGGACGGCTGCCGGCCATCATTACCTTCAAATGTTAAAGCATCATCTATAGGAG
>NW_021478746.1:0-555 GCF_001605985.2 Dendrobium catenatum | reverse complement strand
TCATATATCTATAACAACATTAAAAATATGATAAGTCACATTCGCTCCATTTAAAATAATGTGTAAGTAAATAAAATACTTTTCATATAAAATGTCATCGATTAAGTGAAATAACAATAATGTGAATGAAAAAATTGCAGAAAAAGTCAAAGACTAATATGGCTCTGATATGCCTTTATATTTATAATCAATAAAAAATAGTTTAATTATCCCAACAAGATCATATGTGAAGTCACAAAATAACAATTACTCTAATTTAAATAAAAAAATTCTTATATTTGGTTATAGATTAAAATATCAACAAACCAAACAAACAAAAACTTTCAAATAAAAATTCATAGTACATAATTATGTATATTCATGAAAGTACTAAGTGCATTGGTTAACTTAGAGACGTATCACAAATCATTCGTATGATATACCTTTAATCTTACAAGTAATATTTCATTCATAATATTTCTCATTCAAATCTGATGATAATCACTTCTAAAATCAATCTTAAAAAAATATCACATGAAATTCATCACATATAGCATATAATTCAAATGAGGACTA
>NW_021478745.1:0-271 GCF_001605985.2 Dendrobium catenatum | reverse complement strand
AAAAATACAATCACCGCGGTGTCTCACCAACACCAACCGTGCACGTCTTTATTGACTTGGCGGGTAGGCGGCCTCTTGATTTTTCCCTTAAACGGGGGAGACACCGGGAGGCTGCCAAAATTTTGTCTGAAATACAGACAAGGACTTAAAGGAAAATGGATTTGTGGACTTGAACCAAATGGACTTAAATAAACTTGAATCCAAATAAAAGAAAATGATGAGGAACATTAAACTGATAAGGTTTGAACTTGATTGAACTCAAAGGACTACA
>NW_021478744.1:0-445 GCF_001605985.2 Dendrobium catenatum | reverse complement strand
TTTTTAATAATATTATTATTTATTACATCATCAAGTTCCGTGAACCTCTTCTTTCGGTTTGATTTTCACAATCTTGATTCTGCTGTCATCATCAAAAGAATCATGAAGGTATGAACTTGGATTTCTTTTTTTTAGGGTAAGTGTATTAAGAAAGAAAGTAAAATATGAAATGTCTAAGTGAATACTTGAAAAACCTGAAAAATGAGAACAGATAACTATTGTAGTAGAATTGATGAGGACATCAGTTAGAGATTTCGACATGTGCATCGTCGACATAGTCGTGGATAGACGACTATGATTCAGAGTCTGTATTTTTTATGTAATTTTTGTTTTATGTTTTATGTTTTATGTTTCATTTAAGTTTTCTCATTTTACCCCTATGGGGAAGTGAGTCTATGTTGTAGCCCAAGGGCACTTTAGTCTTTTCTGTTTTCTTTCATTTAGG
>NW_021478743.1:0-205 GCF_001605985.2 Dendrobium catenatum | reverse complement strand
GGACTATCAGGTTTGCAGCTTACTTTTGATGATTTCTTGATTCGAGACATAGAGCGCTTGCAGTTGGAGGTAATTTCCTCCAGTGATTTGGACTTGGCTCAGATGAGTATTCAGTTTTCTTTGGAAGCACGGATTCAGGAAGCCCAGAAGTCAGATTCTGATTATTCAAAGTTGATTGCTTAGATTGGATCTAGTAAGACTCCTG
>NW_021478742.1:0-300 GCF_001605985.2 Dendrobium catenatum | reverse complement strand
GAATTGCATAAATTAAGAACCAAAGGGTTATGATCGAATGCAATTCTATATAGATGCCTCACAGTTAAATTAAATAAATAATTCAAAGTAGAGGAGTTAAGAAAGCACCTATCAAGTCTCTCCAAAATCCGTCCATCTCCAGATTTGTTGTTGCACCATGTATATCTTGGACCTATGAAATTAACTTGATGTAAATCATTGTTAGAAATGAAAGAGCCCATTTCTCTAGCTCCTTGAGAAAAGCAGAATTTTTTCCCTCCTCCTTTGTCTTCTTTGGAGGTGAGACAATTAAAATATCCT
>NW_021478741.1:0-253 GCF_001605985.2 Dendrobium catenatum | reverse complement strand
GCTAACTTTGGAAATAGAAACACTACTGAAGGTTATTGAATTACACGACCTCCACTGTTTGACAACTTGCTTTTTGATTTCTGGAAAACTCACATGTCAACCTTTTTACAATCTATTAATTACCGCATGTGGATGCTCATAAAAGAAGGTTACTCACCACATGTTCATGAAATTAATGGAGTGAAAACTGAAGTTTCTTTTACTGAATGGACTAACGATGAAAGAGACCTAGCACAACTAAATGCAAAATGTC
>NW_021478740.1:0-252 GCF_001605985.2 Dendrobium catenatum | reverse complement strand
TATCATATCAGCGATGATTTTGAAGACTAAGTAAAAAAGAGACAAAAGAAAAATAAAACACACCAAAAAGCTAAGGGAAAAAATAGAAAACAAAAGCAAAAGAAAATAACTAAAAGATCAAGTTTCATGCATTTATGTCAATCACACCCATTCTGGTCCTTAAAGAACTGAAAGTGTCGAAGGCCAGTGGATTAGTAAAGATGTCCACCAGTTGGTTTTCAGTTTTCACATGGTGTAACTCAATGTCTCCCT
>NW_021478739.1:0-202 GCF_001605985.2 Dendrobium catenatum | reverse complement strand
ATTTTAGGATTACCAAGAATTCCATAGTAATATAATAATATTTTTGTACTTGTTAATAAGTTCTTAAAAATTACACACCTATTATTATATTAAAAAACTAATGTTGTCTTCCATATAGCCAAACTTTTTTTAAAGAAAATTACTTGGGTATATGAATGGATTACCAAAATAATAGCTTTAGAAAAATATTTCATGCTTATTT
>NW_021478738.1:0-2632 GCF_001605985.2 Dendrobium catenatum | reverse complement strand
TATTTATGAAATAAACTTTTATTTTAAAATTTTTATTCACATACATTTATGCACATGCAATAAAACTAGTATATAAAGAAGTCATAAAAAAAAATTTAAGAAAAAAAACATCACAAAATAATGCTTAAGCAAGTTGATTCAGACTAATGAATAGTATGTAATGAAGCTTAGAACATGACTTCAATTAATTCTCTCTCTCCTCGCTCTGAGCGCCGTCAAGGCGATTTAGGGTTTTCTTCGTGGTGCGAGTAATTTTGTGCTCGATCCTGCCATTTTCCTTGCGTGGATCTCGCTGGAGTTGGTGTTTTGTGAGTTTCCTTTGCTTCTTTGCCCTTTCGGGCTGTCGGAATGGCTGGAGCTCCTCCTTCCAACCCGTGGGGGAAGATCTCGAGCCCGATTCAAGGCTTAAACAGGGGCTTTTTTGCTTTAGAAGGAGAGGATGCAGTTTCTTCGCCTTCTCGTTCCTTTAAGGATGTTCTTGCTGCTGATCCGATGTCAGGTGACAAAATCCCTAACTTAACTCAATCGACGTTTAATGGAGTTCCGGCTGTTCAACTTTCGGACGAAGATGTCCTCAAACTTGCTTCTCCATTTCAGTTCACCTTGGTAGGAAAGTTTGGTTTGCGTAGACCGAATCTCGACTCTATTCGTAGTTTTTTCGGTAATTTGAAGTTATCTGGTTTCTTTTCTGTTGGTTTAATGGATTCTCGCCATGTTGCTATTCAGCTTTCTAATGATCTAGATTATAGTAGGATTTTTGCTAGAAGGGCTTATTTCATTAACAACTGTCAAATGCGCGTTCTTAAATGGACACCTTTTTTCGATGTTAAAGAGCAATCTCCCATTGTTCCAATTTGGATCTCTTTTCCTAACCTAAGATTGCATTTTTTTAACCCAAAAGTGTTGCATGCATTAGGATTGATTTTTGGTAGACCGCTTCAAACTGATCAGGCAACTGCTGCTAGAACTCGACCTTCTGTTGCTAGAATTCTGGTGGAAGTTGATATTTCAAAAAAACATCTGAAAGAGGTTTGGGTGGGTTCTAAAGCCTTTGGTTACCTTCAAAAAGTTGAGTTTGAAAAAACACCGGATTTCTGTCAAAACTGTAAGATTCATGGTCATTCTGTTACTGAGTGTTTCAAGTTGCATCTGCATCTTAAAAAAACTATTGCTCAAAATAAAGTGGTTTCGGTTTCTGAAGAAAATCTCGTTGAATTACCTTCCAATAATGCTGAAATCCCTGTGAATTTAGAACAAAATTTAAATACGGTCAATGTTTCTGTTAGCCCTACTGTTACAGAGAATCCGAAAAATAAATTTTCGGTGTTAGATAACATTAATGAAGAAAATGAAGTAATCTCTAATGTCTGTACGAAGGAACCTGACATTTATATATCGATAAACTCTATGCTTAATTTGACTAAAGATATGCTTGATCATACTCATAAACAGGTTGAGGTTTCGAATGAGCATGCTAGTGCAGAAAAACAGAGATGTGAGGAAGGGGAATTTATCCCCAACTTAAACAATGAAATGGATCTTTACGAGGTGGCTGGTAATATCATGGAGAATAAAGAGGATAGCTTTACTACTAATGAAGTTGGTAAGCTTTCTTCCTGTGATGAAGATGGGGAGTTCATTAAGGTGGGAAGGAAAAAGGGTAAGAATATCTTACCTTCGACGCCTCGTTCAACCCGTGCTAAAAATTCTACAAAATCTTTTAATGGTTAACACACTTATTTGGAATATAAGAGGTATTGGTGGTAAGGAATCTTTTTTTAGAGCTAAAAACTTATGTAGAATTTATAATATTCAGACTCTTGTTTTACTTGAACCTTTTCTTGCTAGAGATAAAATTGCTATTACGGCTAAAAAATTAGGTTATTCTGAATATTTTGTTAACTGTTCTAATAAAATTTGGATATTCTGGAAAAATTTTATCAATTTAAACATTCTTGATGATTTTCATCAAGTTGTTCATGTTAACATTTCATTTTTCAATTTCAGTTGTAAAGCTTCTTTTGTTTATGCTGCCAGCACTAGCTCTGGTAGGGCTGTTTTATGGGATCAATTAAAGAATTTTGCCATTAATTCCAATCTGCCTTGGTTAGTTGGTGGAGATTTCAATATTATTAGCAATATTAATGAGAGAAGAGGGGGTAGATCTCCAAATGTTAATGCTATGGAGGATTTTAACTCCATGATCAATAATTGTCAACTGAATGATATTGGTTTTTTTGGTAACTCTTTTACTTGGAACAGAGCGAACCTTTGGCAAAGACTTGATAGAATTTTATTTAATAATGACTGGCTTAATAGTTTTCCCTTATCTCAGGTGGAACATCTGAGTAGAGCTACTTCTGACCATGCCCCTTTACTGTTGAGTATCAATACGAAGCGCAATTTTACCCCTTCCAATTTTCTTTTTCAGAACATGTGGCTATCTCATATAGAATTTAACAACGTTATTAATTTTAATTGGTCTGCTTCCATTGCTCCGGATAATGATATTGGGGGTATGCATAGATTGTGGGCTAAATTGCAAAGATTGAAGCAAGTTTTAAGGTGGTGGAATAAGAATGTTTTTAAAAACATTTTTGCTAACATTAAAGATACCGAAAAGGAGGTGATG
>NW_021478737.1:0-698 GCF_001605985.2 Dendrobium catenatum | reverse complement strand
TTGAAACCCTGCGATAAGGATTTTAACACAATGCTCATGCGCGCACATATATATTATTCTCAACGCCTATATATTATCTTTCTGTTTAGCCCCCTGAGTCAAATTTTACCAGCTTAAATGTTTTTTTTTTCGAATTTATTAGCGATATATTATTGAATATTCTTCTATACTGTATTTTTTTTTTTTCAATTGTTGTTTTGGGCAGGAAAAAGGTTCGGGATTACAGATTTTGTCAACCCAAAGGAGATTGGAGAGAAACCTGTGAACGAGGTTGAATCCTTCTTCTTCTTCTTCTTATTACTATTATTATTAACATTATTATTAACTTTCATTTGTGCTATATATACAGATAATCAAGGAGATGACAAATGGTGGTGCAGATTATTCCTTTGAGTGTATCGGTTTGCCATCAACAATGAGCGAAGCATTTCTTAGCTCCAAAATGGTTATTCTCTTCTGATTTTCTACATTATCTAAATCATTTCTTTAGTGAACCAAAATAATTATAGCTATTCAACTTATAAAATAAATTATGAAAATTTTAGTTAGTTGACAATTACTTTTTGCAAAGTTTGATAGAAAACGATATGCTTCTTAATTATTAGCTTAATCCCAATTATTTTCCATTTTTATCTATTATATCTATCTTATATCTTATTATCTTTTAGTAATATTTGAATAATAATTAATGACCTGGT
>NW_021478736.1:0-1380 GCF_001605985.2 Dendrobium catenatum | reverse complement strand
TCCTTGGAAGGGTTGGGAGAGGTAAGTTCCAGTAAGTGATCGAGGTTCTCTTCCTGCTTCAGGAGAAAGCAAAAGGAGGAAGGTTCTCTGCCTTATCGGGTGTGGCAAAAAGAGGTGTTTGTAAAGGCTTCTCCGCCTAACTATGGGGGCTAAAGGAGAGTCACGATCGTAGTGCAATACTCGGAGGGTGCCTCCGGGGAGTGGACGTAGGTCGAGTTGATCGAACCACTATAAACTCTTGTGTTCTTATTTTTACTGCTTCCGCATTTATTTTCTTCCGCATTTTTTTTATGGTGATTTGGTTTGTATTCATGCTTTGCTTAAAAATTTTTTAAATACCAATTCACCCACCTCTTGGTTAGCCTTGGGCCAATTTTATAGGTCTTAACATCCCTAACGAACTTTTAAGTGGTATCAGAGTGGGATTCAAAAATTTAAGTTTGAAAACTTTTTAAATTTGATCCATGGCTAACTTTGGGATTAGAAACACTACTGAAGGTTATTCAATTACATGACCTCGCTTGTTTGACAATTTACCTTTTGATTTTTGGAAAACTCGTATGTCAACATTTTTACAATCAACTGATTATCGCATGTGGATGCTTATCAAAGAAGGTTATTCTCCACCTTCTCGTGAAATTAATGGTGTTAAAACTGAAGTTGCTTTTACTGAATGGAATTTCGATGAAAGAGATTTATCTCAATTGAAAGCAAAATATTTGAACTGTTTTTTCTGTGCTTTAAAATTTGAGGATTATATGCGTGTTTCTACTTGTTCAACTGGTAAAGAGATTTGGGATAGGTTATGTATCACTTATGAAGGAACCAATGAAGTAAAACAATCTTGTTTGAATATTCTCTTGCATGACTACGAACTTTTTTGTATGAAACATTCTGAATCTATTTCTGACATGTATACAAGGTTTACTCAAATTGTTACTTAATTGCATGCTTTAGAAAGAGAACTTTCAAATTTTGAAAAAGTAAACAAAATCTTGAGATGCTTGCCTTCATCGTTTGATGCAAAAATTACTGCTATAGCTGAATTTAAGGATTTGAACATGTATTCGATTGACAACTTACTTGTCTCACTCATTACCTACGAGCAAGGGGTGAATCAAAAAAATCTTGATGCAGGTGAGAAAAAGAAAGAGAAAACTATGTCACTGAAGGCACACAAATCTTACTCTGATTCTTTCGGGTCTGAGAGTGATGAAGTTGCCTTCATCTCAAGGCAATTCAAAAACTTTCTAAAGAAGAAGCAAAAGCATCATTGGATAAAAGGTAAGGATAAAAAATATTCGAAAGGATCTTCTGATGTTGTTTGTTATGAATGCAAGAATCCTGGACATGTGAAAGCCGATTGTCCTACACTTCAAG
>NW_021478735.1:0-481 GCF_001605985.2 Dendrobium catenatum | reverse complement strand
AAATATGAGGAATGGGAATGATTTTTGCTAGAGATGCAAGAGTCCGGCTGTTAGGATGGCCCAATCGAGCATGCCAAAGGTTTGTAGTTATCGCGGTGGTGTGAAGAGCTGTATGCTGAACGTCGGGTGCTGTACGAATGTGATAGAGGCCTTTATGGAGCTGACCACGAAGAAGAGGGCGTTGATCCTGAGAGTCCTTCATTTCAAAGCCATTAGCGTCAAAAGTGATAGAGATGGAATTATCAGTCGTTAATTTGGAGACAAAAAGTAAATTATGTGTAAGAGAAGGAACGTGAAGTAGATTGCATAAGCGTAGCTTACGAGGGGTGTCTGGTAGTGGCAGGAGTCCTTTCCCGGAGTTTTGAATGGGCAGGGAAGTTCCATTTGCTACCGAGACCGTGTCGGTACCATAGTAGGGTTGAGGGTAGTGAATGTTGTTGTTGCCCGGAGTTAAGTGAGCCGAGGCACCGGTATCTAGAAT
>NW_021478734.1:0-924 GCF_001605985.2 Dendrobium catenatum | reverse complement strand
ATTAATAGCAAGTGCTCACTATGATCTACTTCTAATGTAAGTGCCGATAGTTTTTCAAACTCTACATCTAGTTCAATATGCAATGTTTTCAAAGATTCATGCGCTTCAATTAGTTCAATATGCTTCTTATTTAATGCATCATACTCATCAAGAAGTAATATGTGATCTTTATCTAAATCAGAATTTTCTTTAACTAAGTTAACATGCTTAATTTGTAAAGAACTAAATTCAATATTAAGTTTAGCATGCATTTTTTTTCAGTTTCCTATACGAGTCATGAATATTCTCAGAAATAAGCAGTAATTCATCATATGAAAGTTGACATACCTCATCCTGATCCAATTGATCAAGGTTATCATTAGCCATAAGACACAAATTTGTTACCTCCTCCTCTGCTTCTTCTTCTGATGATTCTGAGACAGAGCTGGCCCAAAAATCTTTCTGTGTCTTTGTCTTAACTTTCTTGTATTTTGCTTTGTCATCTCCTTTCTCCTTTGCTGGTTGACTCTTCAGATTGGGGCAATCAGCTCGAAGGTGGCATGGCTTCCTGCACTCAAAACAAATTGTATCAGATGAAACCTTATTGGTCCTTGAGCTCTTACCTTTATTCCAGCTGTTCTGATGACGCTTCTATTTTCTCTTCAGAAAATTTTTGAACTGTCGGGTCATCAGTGCTATCTCATCGACTTCCTCCCCTGCAGAGCTTTCACTTTCTGAGTTGCTAGCTTTTAATGCCACCGTCCGCTCCTTTTTCTTTTCACATGCATCACTTTGCCTTTGGCTCACCCCTTGCTCGTATGCAATGAGTGACACAAGGAGGTTATCAATAGAATAAATATTAAGGTCTTTAGACTCAGTGATAGCATTTATCTTAGCATCATAGGAATTAGGTAGGCATCTAAGAATTTTATTCACTTTTTCAGA
>NW_021478733.1:0-1006 GCF_001605985.2 Dendrobium catenatum | reverse complement strand
CTTTGTCCAAAGACTTATCCTCGAGGAGATTAGGACCAGGGTGGGTTAAGGTGTCGACGTTTAAAAGTTCTAGCTTTCCTAGCTCAGGGTTCAAGTCATTTTGGGAGTCTGATTCAATCTCTTTTGTTCCATCCTCAAAAAAGTCCTCGTCATTAGTGATATCACTAGCATCCACGAAATGGATGCACTCAGTCTCAGGTTCAGAGAACCTCTTCTTCTTAATATATTCCTTTATTATAATCATACTTGCAGGGTCAAGAACTGGGGAGGCTAAATGTTGACTGAGATGGTTAGAAATAGGTCTAAGTGGGGAGTCATAAGATATTGGTCCAACAGAAGACCTACTAAAGGGTCGCTCATCAAGACTAGGTGAAGACCTACAGGGTGGGGCAGCAACCCGGATGCTACTAAGGGGTGGGTTGTCTTGACCACAGTAAGTTCTACGGGTTGTCCCAACGAAAGAGGTAGGGTGATGCTCTAGATGACGGTCACTAGTAGAGGGTCGGTATTTTAAATTAAGATCTCGCCTCATGTCTCTCCAAGTAGTGTACTCACCGCGAGACTCTTTATGATCTTCCAATCTTGCCCAAAATTGAAGAGCTCGTCCTTTAAGGTGAGACCTAGCGATGCTAATCCGGTGGGATTCAGGGATATGACACGATTCAAAATAGACATCTAGTTGTCTTGCCCATTCCCTAAAGTAGTAAGGATCCGAGGAACCGTCAAAGGTAGGAAGACGATAAGGTGACTCTAAGTGAGGTCGTGGAGGCCTAGGCTCATGTCTCGGGTGATAGTCAACGGGTTTCTCCGTCATAATCCTAGTCATATTGCCCACTAGGTTAACGATCTCATCTAATCTCTTTTGGAGTCTTATCGGGTCCATCGGGAAGCGTCAAGTGATTCTCAAAGAAGATTGGGTGTAAGGGGACACTAAGGAGGGCTTCTAAATCAAAGGCAGCGGCAAATCCCAACGAAATGCTTGCTGAAAAGGTAACTATAGCAGCTG
>NW_021478732.1:0-239 GCF_001605985.2 Dendrobium catenatum | reverse complement strand
CTAACCAAATCCTTTTGGATAATTTTCCTCAGATTTTGCAGGCTAGAGTGACAAAGTCTCTTATGACATAACCATGACTCGTTAGAAATAGTTTTCAAACAAAAGTATTATGAGTTTTTATATAATTTAAATTTTGTATATAAAAATTATTTACCCTTAAATCGTACAAAGCGTCATTACCATTTAGGTTTAATATGTAGCAAGTAAGAAAAGTTTTTTACTCTTTATCCCTTATCACA
>NW_021478731.1:0-267 GCF_001605985.2 Dendrobium catenatum | reverse complement strand
AAGCAGTAAAAAAGCCGTCCCAAACTAAGCCTAAATCTATCCATTGATGAGTGATAATCAGGATAAGTTTGCTTAGTAATAATACAATTTTCATTGGCCATCTTTCGCATTTAATCAAAAGTATTATCTTGATCAGCATAAATTTATGAATTTTGAAGATCTTCCTGATACAAAATGTATTAAAATATATCTTTATATTATTTAATACGATGATTTCTTGAATGCAACAGGTTTTGGCATTCCTTGCAATCCTCATACTAATAATTT
>NW_021478730.1:0-748 GCF_001605985.2 Dendrobium catenatum | reverse complement strand
TGATTCGGTGCAAAAAAAAACTGTTAGTTTCGGGTAAAAAAATGGGTCAATCTCTGCTTTCGGGTCAACTTTGGGTAAAAAATAGGTCAATCTCGGGTTGTCGGGTAAAAAACGGGTCAATTTTGGGTCAAAGGGTCAACCCAATCCCGACCCATTTTTTGAAACGGGTCGAATTGTTGAACCCAAACCGACTAGTTTCGGGGTCGGGTTGACCTGAACCCGAAATTTTTGGGTCGGATTTTTGGATCATGTCAAATATTGATACCCCTATTCTTAGATCAATTTTTTGCCAGTAAGGACGCGTCGTATGCCTTCGAACCGGTGGTTTTACCGTAAAATGGCATGACAAATAAATGATTATGATTGAGCCCCTCTGACCGGGTGATTTTGCAGCAAAATGGTATAATTAAATTATGGTCATGTTCAAAGCTTGTATTTTCCCCCAACGACTCTACATTTTTTAGTAATGAATCAATAAAATATAATTGATAGGACACAAAGCTCATTATTAGCTAAGGTGGACTCAAATTTATCCTCTTAGGCAAACATTCATCCCAAATCTATAAGGTCCCATTGTACGAAGAACCCATGACTCTCGACAAGGATCCTTCAGTCAGGTTGGGTCGATTACCTCCTCTGACTAAGTAGAGACTAGGGACCATGATGACCCGGAACGACAAATCATGGGGGATCTTGATCGGGTTCATCGTCATTACCCCTACCATCCGCTTTAAGTGCGCAATGATAA
>NW_021478729.1:0-568 GCF_001605985.2 Dendrobium catenatum | reverse complement strand
AGAAGCTCTCAAAATGAGCTCATTAATGCAAGTTGCCACCGTTATCCTCCAGGATGATAGGCATATCGTCCTGGCCGATTAGTTCAAATATGAGGAAAATCGTCGTGAATATCGCCCTGAAGTGAAGTTGGACGATGTCTAATCGTCTCGGACGATCTTGAGATCGACCTGGACGAAATCCCCATTAATTGCTTTCTAAAATTGCCTGAGAAAACTTGGAAAAATTGACCTGGATCGGCCAGGACGATATTTTATAGTCCAGGCCGAAATACCAGGACAATATCCAAAAATAAGATTTTCCTAAGTAGATATGGCGATAGATTCTTGCTAAATTGAGCCGATTGTCCTGGCCGATACAAAATCGTCCAGGACGATGTGTTTTGCATAAAGACGGCTGCTTTAATGAGGATGTCCTAATTAGGATTTCTACTTTTGTCAGATCGTCCAGGACGATATAAATATCGTTCCGGATGATGTCACCAAAAATAAAAATCGTTTAGGGCACAACAGAAAATCTTCCAAGTTACAAAACATCATATGCCACACCAAATACAACAGACTCAAGAAA
>NW_021478728.1:0-392 GCF_001605985.2 Dendrobium catenatum | reverse complement strand
AATTTAGGTGACTTTTGCATTATAACTATTAGGAAACTAATAAATTTTTTTAGTAACATTTTTTTAAGATTGATAATTCTCTTTTTAGATCAAGCAAGGATGTCATTATTTTGTGAACCTAACATACATGTAAGAAATTGATTCCCTAGGTTTCATGTGGAAGAGTTCATATTCATGCAATAAAATGTTTAAAAGGGATTGTATAACTTTGTTGGTTATTTCATAAGTAATGCATAATCTATTCCAAATATTTTTCCCAGTTATGCTAATAGAAACTCTCATGGAATTCTCATATTTAAGTGCACAAAAGATTCAATTTAAGCATTTGCCATTAAGCTAAGCTAAGTCTCATTCTTCTACAGTCCATTCATTGAGAGGTATATTAGTTTTAG
>NW_021478727.1:0-220 GCF_001605985.2 Dendrobium catenatum | reverse complement strand
TTTGATATATGATGAAATCATCAGCAAAGCTCAAATGGTTTAAAGGAAAGCCACCTCCAGATTTAAAGTACAAATTAGGATTCATTCTAAAAAGTTGATTCATACCACGAGATAAAAATTCCACCTCTATTATAAACAGGGCAGGAGATATAGAATCTCCTTATCTAAGACCATGATAAGAACGAAAAAAAAAAGCAATGAGACATTCCATTAATAATGA
>NW_021478726.1:0-456 GCF_001605985.2 Dendrobium catenatum | reverse complement strand
GTTGGTCAACACCACTTTGAATCAAGCTTATTTCTAGAAGCTTGAGCACATCACTCTTTTGCTTGTAACTTTAGCTAGCTTATAGGCTATCTAAGAATTTTTCATCAACAAATTCTACTCTCACAACCTTAAGTCATCTTATGGGATATTTTCATAACTCAATTAGGATTCTAATGTCAACCTTAGATTAGATTGGATAGAAAAATACTCCAAAATGACTACAAGATTCCATTAAGCGAGAAGAAATCATAGAATGAACAATTTATTGATGAGTTCATCTTTTATCAATGTGATTATTTTTTTACTTAGCCTTAATTAATCTTAGTATTTACAATCAATGACCTAATTATTGATCATATTATTATTTAATCAATCATTTAGTTATGAGAATTTATTCAAGTTTATGGGTAATGATTTGACCCTGATCAAACCACCCTAAACCTTATGAAATTATTA
>NW_021478725.1:0-207 GCF_001605985.2 Dendrobium catenatum | reverse complement strand
GAAAAAACAGCCCTCCACCGCCCGGATCTCGCTCTAAAACCAATTTGATAGGTACCACTTGAATATTTCAAGTGATTCCTATCGAATCTACGCCAAATCACAAGTAACCCGTTGTTTTCTATGGGAAAACAGCCACCAAACACCAAAACAGCGCACAAACGTGAAGAAAGCTGAGAGAAATTGAGGGAAATTGTTGTAGATTGCAAA
>NW_021478724.1:0-311 GCF_001605985.2 Dendrobium catenatum | reverse complement strand
ACTATGTTGATAAAGTAGTGCCTATATATAGATAATAGAAAAAGAGTAATAAAGAAAAAATGTAATAAATGAAAATATTCTCAATAATAAGAATATATTACAATAATAAATATTATAGATTTTTACTATAAATATTAGTCATATATAAGTTTTAATATTTACTTCATAAACTTAAATATAAACTATCATAAGAAATTTTTTTGATTATGGAAATTAAAGTCTTCTTAACAAGCCCCAGTTAGGTGTTAATTGTTCCTCTCTAAACACTTAATTTTTTTAGTAAAATCAAACTTTTAATTATCAAATTATCC
>NW_021478723.1:0-207 GCF_001605985.2 Dendrobium catenatum | reverse complement strand
AATCTCCTGAAATATAGGTTCTAACTTGCTCCAGATCTTTTTGATTCTTCAAAGAAGTAATATTCCAAGGTTGCGACCCAACACCAGACATCTTATGTGCATCTTTTCTAAACTCGTCATTCACAACATCAGCGACCAAAGCATTTCCATGATTTAAAACCTGTTCTCCTGGACTCGGAGGATTAGAATTACCGAATCTACTCACAT
>NW_021478722.1:0-395 GCF_001605985.2 Dendrobium catenatum | reverse complement strand
TTTTAGAAGTAATAAATCTAGTGGTGGGATTGTGATAATGGGTGAGAAAATCTTTAAAAAGAGTGCACATTTTAGATATCTCAAATCTAAAGCGATGATGAAATAGATGAGAATATTATTAGTAGAATTAAAGTTGGTCGATTGATTGAGGAATGCATCAGACCTATTATATGTTGGAAAATTACCCCTCAAGGGAAAATTTTATGAGATGGTGGTCAGACTTGCAATGCTTTATGACATAGAATGTTGATCATTAAAAGTGAAGCATAAAATTAAGTGTTGTAGAGATGAGGATGCTTAGGTGGAGGAGTGGCTTTACACTTAGAGATAGAATGCAAAACAAGTTTTTGCATGAAATGGTCGGAGTAGTTTTAGTGGCAGATAAGATTAGAGAG
>NW_021478721.1:0-495 GCF_001605985.2 Dendrobium catenatum | reverse complement strand
CAACAGTAACCATAAAATTCTTTGACCCAGTCTATTTTGGAAAACCGAAGTGATTGTTTTAGCAGTCTTAGTTAACAATATTAATGACCTTGTCTAACATTTATGTATCGAAAATATGATTGTGGTGATGATGAGGTCATCGATAGGAGATTTCGGCGCGTCTATCAGAGACGACCACGCAGATCGACGGCCATGATGGAGAGCCTCTATTACTGATATTATTTGTACTAGTAGTTTATATGTTATGCATTTTTTTTCTTAGTTTCCCATTTTACCCCTGAGGGTATTGGTTGCTCTTGTAGCCCCAAGGGGCATTTTAGACTTTTGCATTTGCTTTTATTTGGAGACTATTTATATGGCCCTTGTATCTTGCATGAGGATATTGGATTATTGAATGAAAATTATGTTTTGTGTTCTCTTTGTGAGTGCCAAGATTTGGATCTCTTTGTGAGTTCCAATAGAGATCTCTTAGTGAGTTCTCGAAATCGTTACATG
>NW_021478720.1:0-298 GCF_001605985.2 Dendrobium catenatum | reverse complement strand
ATTCCTCCTTCTGCGTTTGTGTCCACCATCCACACTTAGCCGCTCTACAAGATAACGAGTCAAGCAGTGTCTGAATCAAACTCAAATTCAATTATCCAATGTGCTCGAATATTTGTTTGAACTTGAAACCGAAACTCAATAAAATCGACTTATGAGCTCCAACAAACTCGTAAATCTACTTGACTCGCTCGCACCGCTAATCTGACTATGCTCTGCTTGGCGAACTTTTATTTCGTCCGGTGTAAGGATGCAGAGGAACATCCGGTTGTAGGCAAAATCGTGCCTATACCGAGGTGTA
>NW_021478719.1:0-550 GCF_001605985.2 Dendrobium catenatum | reverse complement strand
TTTATATCTATGACATAGAAAAAAATGTATTTTTTTTAATATTTGAGCATCTATATTTATTGAAGATGAAAAAAAATAGTTTAAGTAATTATTTTCTTCAAAAAAAAAATCACTCTGAGTTTTTCTTGGCTCCACCCCTGGATAAAGTATTATGTGTGAACATCAAATGCAGTTTACTATCTGGAGCAACAAGAATGCGTCACATCAGTAGTACTGAGCTGGGTACCGAGCGGTACCGAGCTGGGGATGACGTGACGTATTCTAATTGATCTCTAGATGACGTTCGACGTGCACACAGCCCTGCCAGAATATCATTAGATAAATTTATTTCTTTTATATTTTATTTGTAGAAGAATATACGGTTTTCTCCCATTTAGTGGCCTCCTAGCCTCATGTCCTTCCAACAAGCAATTTTCTTAGAAGCATGTGCACCCAACCAGCAAACAGGCTGTGCAGACACATGCAATGGCACGTATGCACACAATCTCACATGCTCACACGTGCGGATGTATTCTCTTGATCATTCCAAGGCTCAAGACTGAAGATTCTT
>NW_021478718.1:0-885 GCF_001605985.2 Dendrobium catenatum | reverse complement strand
TTCTATAAGGATTATGACAGGGTCAAGGATTTATATTGATTATTGAAAGCTTAACAAAGACACTATGAATGATCATTTCTTGTTTCCCTTTTTTAACAAAATATTATATAAATTAGTTAAGAATCCATTCTACTATTTCTTAGATGGATACTCTAGTTACCATCATATTTCCATTTTCCTAGAAGATTATGATAAGACAATATTCATTGGTCCACATGAAACTTTTACATTTAGGAATATACCTTTTGGAATGTGTAATGCCCCTATGAAATTTCAATGATGTATAATGTTGATATTCTCTGATCAAATAAAGTAATGCATTAAGATCTTCATCAAATATTTTTTAGTATTTTGAATGACATTTAATATTTGCTCAGAACATTTAGAGTTAGTTCTGAAAATATATAGGGAAACTAACCTTTTGCTTAACTGGGTGAATTTCCATTTCAAGTTAAATAAAGGTATTATCCTCAAATACAAAATATATGCTAGGGGAATGGAGGTCGACAAGGCAAAGATCTAAGTGATTGATAAATTTTCATCACCTACTTCTATTAAGGGAGTCTGGAGTTTCTTAGGTCATGTTGAATTTTACAAGCATTTCATCAATGATTTTTCAAAAATTACCATGGTTTCGAGTGCCTAAGGTCATGATAAGTGATGGGAGTGTCCATTTTTTATAACAAGAGACTTGAAAATCTAATATCTAAATATGGTATTAAGCACTGAATAGCAATTTCATCCCAAAACTAGAAGTTAAGCAAAGATCAGTAGTCTTGTGATTAAGAGAATTTTGGAAAAAATTGTAAATCCATATAGGAAATATTAGTCATTGGGATTGGATGATCCACTATAGGCTTATCGACTATTTATAAGACTCCAATT
>NW_021478717.1:0-239 GCF_001605985.2 Dendrobium catenatum | reverse complement strand
TTTAGAGGAATAATTGGATCTTTACTTTACTTGACTACTAGCCGACCCGATATCATGTTCAGTGTTTGCTTATATGCTAGATTTCAATCAAATCCAAAAGAATCACATTTGACAGCAGTGAAAAGAATTTTAAAATATCTGTTAGAACTCATAACTTAAGAATCTGATATCCTAAGTTTAGCTCTTCATTTGAAATAATTTTTTATTCAGATTCTGACTTTGCAGGTTGTAGGGTGGAT
>NW_021478716.1:0-439 GCF_001605985.2 Dendrobium catenatum | reverse complement strand
AAGTTTATGTCATTTCTTGGAAAGATTATCCTTATTAAATCTATTATCTTAGATCTTCCTATTTGTCAATCTACTCATTCTCTTGTTCCTAAGGGTATTCTTGCTGATATTGACAAGATATGTAGGAGCTTTATTTGGCATAAACATGATGGCAAGAATGGATTTCATAATGTTAACTAGAATGTTTTATGAAAATTAGTTGATTTGGGTGGTCGGGTTCTCCATTATTGTTTAAAAGTTGTAGGTTCAGTTAGAGCAAAGTTGGCTTGGAATTATCTTAATGATAGAGAGTCTTTGTTGAACTAGACTTTGTCCACTAAATATGGGTCTACATTTTGGAATTCTGGTCCGAAGAAGATGTGTTCTTCTACTTGGAAAATAATAGCTGATGGTGTGAAAGCTCTTAAACCTATTATTAGATGAACAATTGCATATGGAA
>NW_021478715.1:0-246 GCF_001605985.2 Dendrobium catenatum | reverse complement strand
AAGGACCAGATTGGGTGTGATTTGACATAAATGCATGAAACTTGATCTTTTAGTTATTTTCATTTGCTTTTATTTTCTATTTTTTTCTCTTAGCTTTTTGGTGTGTTTTATTTTTCTTTCTTTTTACTTATTCTTCGAAATCATCGCTGATATGATATTATATTCATTGTCCTTGCTTTTAAAAATTTGTAGTCAATGTGTTTTTCATTTCCTAATCTCTTAGATGGTAGGAATATTTTGTGATTG
>NW_021478714.1:0-412 GCF_001605985.2 Dendrobium catenatum | reverse complement strand
TCGAAACCGATCCTTCTATACGGATCAATAGAAGTCAACAGGGTTCGAACGGTTAAGCAAATATAAAGTTGTGGCGACCGGTATATTTGCTTTAAAACATTCATATTAGGCCTTCATGGCCTACAACAATAAGAATTCACTCTCAAAGACACGAAGCCTACAAAACCCGATCCTCTGTCAACATCCCGACAGAGTTGACAAGGTTCAATCCATAAATAGAAATTACCCCAAACACCCCGATGATGGCCGCGTTAATTGAAGATCTCAACCGGAGGGGTCCATTCCAAACACTTTCAAATTTCACCCAAATACCCAAAACTCCACAAAATCTCAAAAATATTTAAAATGAAATAAATCCATTCCAGCACTTAAAGCAAAATCCATCCACCATCCGCAACAGTTTGCCGAGGTG
>NW_021478713.1:0-335 GCF_001605985.2 Dendrobium catenatum | reverse complement strand
GAGGGAACCAACCATGCGTTATATATATTTAATGCGCGTTAAAAAAAAAATCTATATGAATTTTTTAAAACTAAAAATTCATAGCACGCCTTCTCCCTAGTAAGGCAAAATAATGCAGAACTCTAAAATGGCGTGGTGCTGCTCCAATCTAACGTCATTTTAAATGTTTTTTGGAAGTTAATGATCTTCTCCCTTTCGCGCGTTTTACCGGTTGAGAGAGTAAAATTGCGTGGGTGAACAGTGCGACGCCAATATTGGCGTCGCTTTGTTCACCTGTAAGTAAATGGCAGAAATTTTTACGTTCGGTTGGAGCGACGGATGGACGGCATACGCTC
>NW_021478712.1:0-252 GCF_001605985.2 Dendrobium catenatum | reverse complement strand
GGGCTTAACATCCCTAACGAACTTTCAAGTGGTATATAACATTTGGTAATTTCGCAGGAGGGCTCTCACAAAAGACCTCATGAGAGTATGTGGTACCTGGACAGTGGATGCTCTCGACATATGACTGGTGATGCCAGCCAGTTTGTTGTACTAGAGTCCAGGACTGGAGGCAAGATTACTCTTGGAGACAACACCACCAAGAAGGTGATAGGGGCACGTAGACACCACCCTTTTTCTTAGGAGAGTTGGAGA
>NW_021478711.1:0-243 GCF_001605985.2 Dendrobium catenatum | reverse complement strand
CAAACATAAGTATATAAAAAATACTTATATTTGAAATGCTTTACACTCATTTTACTTCAAATTAAATAATTCCTAATTAGATTCGAGTTGGGTTATGTTCAAACAACCCCTTATATTTTGAAACTTTAGCTGCAGTACTATTTTTTCGCTAGTCTTACGGAATTTTAATGTGAATATATTTGATTTCATGATATTTTTAACTATTTTGTCAGGGTTTAAATGTAACTCTATATCTGTAAAATA
>NW_021478710.1:0-659 GCF_001605985.2 Dendrobium catenatum | reverse complement strand
AACCAGTGCTAGTATATATACAAATGAGTACACTAGAGGATGATGCATAGTGAATGCGATATGACCCTACAGTTCACATGCAAGCAAGAATCATGAATCCACTGCAAATACAAGTACTTATGAACAATTGAATGAGCATCCACAAGCAATTGCAGAGATTCGTCATATACATAGTAGTTTACCTACAACATGCAAAGGGTACAACATGTACACAAGCGAAGCAAAAGAGATCGTAAAAGAAGATAGTTTCCTTGTTGTTAATGTCGGTCGACTAATAAATCAACACACAACTTTGCGAGAAATAATGATATATACGACCCACACTCGGTGAATTCATCCAAAGTTAGGGATGAAGAAATACAAGGGAATCTTTATGGTCAACAATGATTAGCCTTCAAAAAAGATACAATCAATCGCCTACAAGTAGAAGGATTCAACGATACTGTCAAAGACCCATCATCTACACTAAATGCTACCTACGAGAAAATGTAGAGGAACAGTAACAAATGCAAAATCCTATGATCGGTTCTAGAAGATTTATATGTAAAGAGAGCTGACCACGAACAAAAGGATCATGTCTACAACAAATACAAGCTCCTACGAGCAAGGCAGGAGATTCGTCAGTGCACTACAATCTTCTTGCACAAATCATGTAAGTA
>NW_021478709.1:0-233 GCF_001605985.2 Dendrobium catenatum | reverse complement strand
AGAGCTCGCAAGATTTCCGGAGGGGATGAGAAAGAAGTCGGACAAAGCTCGCAAGCTTTTCCATGAAACCCGCAGGTTTTCATTTCCAAAAATCACATATCATTCAACTATTTCAAACAATACATAACCCCTCATATTTATAGGTATGAATGGGGGAATACAAAATGACACTACATTTAATTCCCATAGGAATTCCAAACATCACAAGCATGGAAATCCCCCCATGCATTCAC
>NW_021478708.1:0-234 GCF_001605985.2 Dendrobium catenatum | reverse complement strand
TGTCTGCTTGTATCAGTGTTGCAGATCCGGTGGCGTGTCGTTTTGGATGTTGACTCCCCCTTTCTCATTCACCGGGGGTAGGACTTTCTGAATTTTAGAGTCAATGACTGTTGATTTGGGAAGAACTCCTTTTAGGATCTTCAGTGTAGCAGACCTGTTATTTCCGGTATTTTTGGATACCAGAGCTGTTTTCTCCCTAAGAATGGGATAAGGAAGAAACTTTGGAACACCAGG
>NW_021478707.1:0-291 GCF_001605985.2 Dendrobium catenatum | reverse complement strand
ATGAACAGAGCTCGGAAAACACCAATCTCCCTCCAACCAAAAAACAGAAATCCTGGCATTAGTCGGTATATAAGCTTGAAGACTGCAATTGGGTAAAACAGTTTGAAGGGACCTGCCCTGCAGCCAAGGATCCCACAGCAAAGCAATTTTGCTATCAGCGTTGATCTCAAAATGGATACTAGAACAAGCAATACTAGCCACCTTCACAATTTCCCTCCAGAGAATAGATTTTTTCGCAGTTGAAGGTGTCCACAGGGTACCGTATTTAGTGTTCAGATAGGAGAAGAGAAG
>NW_021478706.1:0-363 GCF_001605985.2 Dendrobium catenatum | reverse complement strand
AAATCCGACCCGTTTATTAAACAGGTCGAAAGTTGAGACCTGAACCCGACCCGCTTGTTAAACGGGTCGACCCTAACCCGGATTTTTCGGGTCAAGTTCGGGTCGGGTCAATTATTGACACCCCTAACTAATATACTATCTATTATTTATAAAGCCAAAAAAGATTTTTTTTTCATAGCTCCAACATTCTCTAGCTCAAATTTATAATTAAGGAGAAAGGGAGATTTTGAGAAAGGAAATCTTAGACATTCAACTCTTATGATATTGTCAAACAAGTGAAATTCCAACTCTATCCTTCTCTATCTCTACTTTTTTTTTCTTTTTTGTTTATGAGTTTTTCTAGTAAGATTTTGAAATTGCCCG
>NW_021478705.1:0-356 GCF_001605985.2 Dendrobium catenatum | reverse complement strand
GTTCGTCTGGACGAAAATATTTCGTACAGACGATCAATTTCGTCCAAAATATAACGACTTTTCGTAATCAACACAACTTACGATATATCCCTTCGTACAGACTTTTGACTTGACCGATCGTACATACAAAAATAATTTCGTACAAACGATCTAAAAGTAACTTGTTTAAATGTCTCTTGAAAACCGTCCCCTACACTGAAACGACATCTGTTCGTCTGGACGAACCAAAAATTCGTACAGATGAAATCCATATTAAAAATTATCTTATCCACTCAACCGCTGCATTCAATCGTCTCGACGTTTGAGAAAAAAAATTTCGTCCTGGATGATTGTAATATCGTACAGACGATCTAATT
>NW_021478704.1:0-497 GCF_001605985.2 Dendrobium catenatum | reverse complement strand
ATATTTCTTATAATACCCCGTAGTATTCAGAATCATCCCTTGTATGGGTGTTCCCTCTTACACATACGTCTGAATTTTCTATCTTCCTACCTTCACACCAATTTTTTGTTTGGAATTTACAACCATTGACCTCAAATATTTGATAACATTATACTAATCTATTTGGTCCCCAAGCTAACTCAGATAACCTTGAATACTACGAACTATCTTCAGTGTGTACCTTTAAATGTACAAGATGTTATTGTTACTAATATTAATTACAAAAATAATTTACTCATTAAGTAAGAATAATTATTCAAAATATACCGCATTTTTAAACCAAGCAGTTAATTCTTTTTCCACTATCTTCTGGACTTCTCTTTCTTCTGATGTACTAAGACCATTAATGAACCTCCTACAAATTCATATCTTGAGTTTAGAACAAAGTTTAAAAGAAAATCGAAAATATAAACAACTTAAGTCATACTTACTCGAGATACGGCTCAACTTCATCACAG
>NW_021478703.1:0-222 GCF_001605985.2 Dendrobium catenatum | reverse complement strand
TTTTGCAAAAGTTCACTTTCGTGCTGAAGCATAAATCCGGGAACCAGAACAGAGTTGCGGATGCTCTCAGTCGACGCACCGCACTCCTTACTCAGCTCCAGACTGAGTTAATCGGCCTTGAATGTCTCCAAGAGCTCTATTCGGAAGATCCAGATTTTGCTATTCCTTGGCAACAATGTGTGGCCTCACAACCAACTGCAGATTACTCTGTCCGCCACGGGT
>NW_021478702.1:0-1077 GCF_001605985.2 Dendrobium catenatum | reverse complement strand
AAGAAATAATAAGAAAGTCATCCCAAACGAATCCTAAATTTGATCAATAAAAAAATTTTCATAAATCTGATGAGATGAAATCGCCGAGTTATTCTCTAGTATATCAACGTCTGCAAAAGGTTTAAACATCTCATATGAAAACTTAGAGAACTTTGAGAGCCTACTGCTTATCAACATGCGCCTCCTCACAGAGTTTAGAATTACATATAAGAAGAAAACAAGGCTGCTAACTGGCAAGCTACTGGCAGTTAGATGATGATGATAAGCATCATCTATGTAAATGCCTCCATAAAAAATGGCTAATTACTGTAAATCTTCAAGACAAGATATCCAATATCTTGTGTAGAGTAGAAACTCACCTGCATGAAGGCCCTTGTAAGTTTAGCAGAATAGAGCGTCAAATTACTGCAACTACAATACTACAACAACAACATCATCAAGGCTCTACGTGGGGTCGGCTACATGAATCATTTTTCTCCATTGTGTCCTATTAAATGTCAAATTCTCGTTTAAATCTAATAAAGAAATGTCGTTCCTAATATTTTCTAATCAAGTCTTTTTAAGTCTGCCTCTACCTCTATTAACATAAGTCAAATCTAATACCTCTACTCTCCTAACCAGGTCATCGGAAGGCCGCTGTTTTATGTGACCAATCCATCTAAGGCAACTCTCTATAATTTTATCTTCTACTGGAGCTACTCCAACCTTTTCATGTATATGCTCATTTCGTATCATATCTCTAAGGGTAAAGCCACTCTTCCACCTGAGCATCCTCATCTCTGCCACACTTAATTTAGTATTATGTTTCTCTTTTAATGACCAACATTCAGCACCATAAAGCATTGCAGGACTCACCACCATCTTATAAAATTTTCCCTTGAGTTTGGGGGTACTTTTCTATCACACAACAAGCCCGATGCATTCCTCCACTTCAACCATCCAACTTAAGTTCTGCTGATAATATCCCCATCTATTTCACCATCACTCTAAGGGGCTGTTTGGTAGCAGGATTTAGGCCGGATTTGAGGCGAATTTGAGCAAAATCCAGCCAAACAGCCTAAAATGCAAAACCAAATC
>NW_021478701.1:0-394 GCF_001605985.2 Dendrobium catenatum | reverse complement strand
TCATTAATATAATTAAATTTAAATGAAAATATTATAATCCAATTTATTCATTTTGAAAAAATATGATAGGAGCCATGTTATGCATTTAATATAATGAGGCGTATTATGTATTATATGAGCATGCATCAATTGTTAGAAACATTGAATTGTGTCATGCCTCATATTATACTTAGGTTTCGTTTGGGAGGACTTCTTACTACTTTTTAAAGTAACTTTTTAGTTCAAAATTTTATTTTTTCTACTAAAAATCTGTTCTAAGAAACAATAAGAAAGCTGTACTAAACAAAGCCTTAGTTGTACACATTTAATGAGTTTAAGATTTCGTTTGTGATGATTTTTTTATTGCTTCTTAAAATAATTTTTAATACAAAAAATTTAATTTATTATTAGAAGT
>NW_021478700.1:0-888 GCF_001605985.2 Dendrobium catenatum | reverse complement strand
AATCTTACTCAATTTTGTTTAAATCTTTTAAAATTCGATATCTCGTGTTTCTTTTCTTAAGGTTATGAAGTTAATTTTCAAATCTTTTGGTCTTAGGATTAAGCCCTTTAGCGATGGAATACACCATTTGTGGTACCATCCAAAAATTCAATTTTCGACTCTGATTTTATATAGAGCAAGTTTCCTCTATATATGGTCATTCAAGCCTGATCTCCTATGTAAAGCAAGTTTCCTTTACATATGATCTTTCCAGACCCGATCATTCGTAGAGCAAGTTTTCTCTACTAATGATCAATCCAGATCCGATCCTCTATATAGAGCAAGTTTCCTCTATATATATGATCATTCAAGCTGGGTCCTCTATGTAAAGCAACTTTCCTTTACATATGACCAATCCAGACCAGATCATTTGTAGAGTAAGTTCCCTCTACCAATGGTCATCCCAGATCTGATCTTATTTAGAGCAAGATTCCTCTATATACGATCATTTGAACCTGATCTCCTATGTAAAGCAAGTTTCCTTTGCATATGATCAATCCAAACTCGATCATTTTATTATAATGATCATTCCAGATCCTGATCTTATATAGAATAAATCCTCTATATACGATCATCAAAACCTGATCCTCTGTGTAAAGCCAGTTTCCTTTACACACGATCGATCCTGACCCGATCACCCGTAGAGCAAGTTTCCTCTACCCATGATCATTTCAATCACGATCCTTTATATAGAGCAAGTTCCCTCTATATACAATCGTTCAAACCTGATCTTCTGTGTAAAGCAAGTTTCCTTTACATATGATCAATCAAGATCTGATCTTTCGTGAGAAGCAAAGCTTCCTTCCCATATTATCTTTAATTATCTTTTTCTTTAAGGACAGATGTGAG
>NW_021478699.1:0-421 GCF_001605985.2 Dendrobium catenatum | reverse complement strand
TTAAATACTATAGATGTTTATAGACTGTTTAATTGTTTGTTTAGATAGCTCTGGTAAATTGTTTGAGAAATTAATTGAGACTCTTTCCAAGTTAGATCTTGGGGCGTGACAATCTACACTAGCTAGAGCTATGCTTTTAAATTGACAACAAATGTGCGAAGGCTTGACTCCTTGGAGAACCAATGTTTATAATCATAAAATTGATCAACTATAGCATGCCCCTGAAATATCACAATAATAATGTCAACTACCTTTGAACCATATTTTAATTATGTTTTATGCATTTAAGATAATCAGCTCATTATGTATATATATTAATCTTCACTTGACCTCTTAAAATTAAGATTCCATAGTATGAAAAACTCCATAGTTAGTTAAGGTCATAATCTAATATCCATAGAGATTATATCCTAAACCGCAA
>NW_021478698.1:0-213 GCF_001605985.2 Dendrobium catenatum | reverse complement strand
TCCTTCACATGGATTTGTTTGGACCCATTAGCACTGCTAGCTTGGGAGGGAAAGTTTATGGATTTGTGATTGTTGATGACTACTCAAGGTTCACTTGGACAAAATTTCTTATACATAAAAATGAGTCTTTTGAGGAGTTCAAAACCTTTTCTACTTGGATCCAGAAAAAGCTAGGCTGTGAAATAGTGACCATCCATAGTGATCATGGGGGAG
>NW_021478697.1:0-202 GCF_001605985.2 Dendrobium catenatum | reverse complement strand
TTGGATAAAGTCTCTACTACAGTTTGTTTAAGGACTTCTTAAACAATGGCATAAAATCTCCAAAGAAATTTACCAAGAGCTATCATGACAAATGGAATGCAAATATCAACAAACCACAGTCACCTATGAATGATATTCATCAATATGTAACACTCACGCTTGTGGAAAGGAGTGTGATATTTGTAATAAACACCGTGGTGTA
>NW_021478696.1:0-515 GCF_001605985.2 Dendrobium catenatum | reverse complement strand
TCGTGCATAAAATATGAATTTTGATTCGATATTTGAATATTTATCAAAGCACTAACAAATTTTAAATTTATCATCTATCATTCGAGAAATTATTATGTGTGAAATTAGATTTGTTGATACTCTAATGAAATCAAGCCACATGACTTTTATGTACAAGTTCAACATAGAATATGTACAAACTATATAACTTGATTTCATTGGAGTTTGAATATGAGCAATATTCGGACTCCTCGGCTATTAATTTCTCCCATAATCAGAGGATCTCAAAAAAGTTCATTTTTCTATCCACTGATAACTATAAATGATATTAATAAAGAAAATTTTACGAGTGTTTGATAGCCATGCTATTTTTTATAAAGGTGATTGACAATTTTTTATGAGAAAAAAAATTTTTGATGGTAAATTTACTTTTTTGAAATAACTTTTAAAAATAATTTTTTAACAATAAAAAAAAACTAGTAGCCAAATATTGAAAGAAGGTGTTCACTACTATTAAAATAGACTTTGGCAATACT
>NW_021478695.1:0-303 GCF_001605985.2 Dendrobium catenatum | reverse complement strand
AACAACCTCCCACTAGACCTCTTTGTCGAAATTCTCCATAGACTTAGCTTCAAGGATATAATGAAATGTAGATGTATATGCAAGTGTTGGCAAGCACTCATCTCCAACCTCAAATTCCTCCCATATCGTTTGCGATTGGAGGTGCAATCTACATCAAATTACAAGCAGTCTTTGAATCCCATCCGACTTCTCATCGGCAGCAACTATAATGACCCATGTATTACCGACATTACTATAGAAGGTAGTATACTCTTCCTTCTATATAATTCCAATATTTTTAATAACGAAGGCTTGGGAAATTTG
>NW_021478694.1:0-445 GCF_001605985.2 Dendrobium catenatum | reverse complement strand
TTATAATCATAGATTTTATTTGATCAATGTTTGTTTATTGTTTTCAAGAAATTTTTTATTAAAAAGCTAATTTCTATAGCAATTTTTGAAAAAGTTATCTTCTTTGTAATAGTTTTACAATTGTCTTTATAAAAAATTACAATCGTCTTAAACAAACCTAATGGTTTTGTTTTCAACAATTTTCTTACTAATATATAAAGTTATTGTAGAGAATGTAACTTTTTAAATCTGCTGTAAAAAGTTACTTTCTAGTATAAAAATTTTTCAAAAGCTACAAAAAAATAATTGTCAAATAAAAATTATAGTTATGGACTGAAAAAACATGATAGTAAAAAATCTATGGCAACAAAACCTAAATGTGCTAAAATGCAATCAACCCTAATATTGTGATATTTTAAAAATATAATTACTATATTTTCATATGCAAAACCTTTACAGCTTAGTA
>NW_021478693.1:0-202 GCF_001605985.2 Dendrobium catenatum | reverse complement strand
TGCGAACTTTGGACGCAACTGTATGTTCGGAGGCGAATCAAGTGCAACAACATCAGTAACATCAAATCGCAGCATCTAGCGAAAGAATGACATGACACATTATGATTGGTCTCCGAACAGCATTTCCGAATTTGGAGTGTTCCCAAACAAAAAAAGAGGAAAAAAATCAGAGTAATCTAATAAAAAACATAACATAATAAAC
>NW_021478692.1:0-241 GCF_001605985.2 Dendrobium catenatum | reverse complement strand
TTCTCATATAACATTTGCTGTTACCAAAAAAAAAAAGGTTCAAGGCTTAGGTGTAGGTGTGATGCAAGATTATACTTTTGTCCAAAATATTATCCCACTAAAATTTCTCAGATTCTCTCTTCTTTATTTTTAACTTTGACTCAAATTTGCTTCATTTTTTTTAGGGGTCTATAATTATTATTGGAAAATATTTAACAGCTAAAGATAATTTGTAAACCTAATGTTTAATCAACAATGATAA
>NW_021478691.1:0-1642 GCF_001605985.2 Dendrobium catenatum | reverse complement strand
CTATTGGCTAAAGCATAACTTCCAACCATACAAATTCTTACAACCTACAAGGAATCATTATCATTGTAATTAATACATATTAAATGCTCATAGTTTTTGAAATTAGGGTGAGATTGCAATGACTTTTGCTTGTTATATAATTTTTTATTGTATAAATGTGAACACAAAAGACTAAGGCTTTGTTTGGGACGGCTTTTTTATTGCTTTATAAAACGGAAGTTTTAATACAAAAACAAAAAAACTTTGTACTAAAACTCCATTTTAGAAAGCAATAAAAAAGCCGCCCCAAACGAAGCCTAAGTCTTACTCTTCCTAAGGCTTCATTTGAGACGACTTTCTTACTGCCTCATAAAGCAATTTTTTAGTACAAAAAATAAAATTTTGATACTAGAAAGTTGCTTTAAGAAGCAGAAAGAAAATCTTAAGACTTCGTTTGGGACGACTTTCTTATTGCTTTATAAAACTTGTTAAAAAAAATTCTTAAAGAAATTTTTGTACTAAAAGTGTTTTTGAAAACATTAAGGCTTTGTTTGGGACGGCTTTTTTATTGCTTCTTAAAGCAACTTTTTAGCATAAAACTTTAAATTTTTGTACTAAAAAACTACTTTAAGAAGCAGTAAAAAAACTGTCACAAACGAAACCTAAGAAAGCTATCATAAATAAAACCTGAATTTAGCCTTTTCAAGGAAATGATAAAGATATCCTACATAAAATACAAATAAAGTCTCTATCCCTTCTCTAAAAGCAATTAATGGAAAAGCATTCATATAATAGATGATGACTTTCATACAATCCAAGACCTTACCAACCACAATTAACAATATTAGTGCAACCATACTGAATTATTTATGATCCACTAGTGTTTGATGCTAGACTTTGACACATTATAAGGCATGGGTTGGCAATTCTATAGGTTACCTAGTTCTAAATTATTCTAAGGCCTTAATTGGGATAGCTTTTTAACTGCTTCATAAAACAACTTTTTAATAAAAAAAATAAAAATTTTGCACTAAAAAACTGTTTTAAAAAGCAGCAAGAAAGCCACTCCAAACCAAGCCTAAGAGTAAAAGAATTTGTTTATAATGCTACATAAGTTTGTCAAAAATAAATAGGAAAAAAAAAGCATAGGAAAACAGTCCTTTGAGTTGCTTTTAACTTGGCTTATGTTAATTGGTGGGTTCCATTATGTGAGATGTTGTAGGCCTTTACCAAAAGATTTACGCTTAATTTAGCACAATTTTCTTACTGTTTTCTACAACAGCTTCTGATACAAAAACTTCTTGAAATCAATGGCCAAAAACTATCCGAAACGAAAACTTAATATTTGCCCTTAAAAAACTTTTTTTACTATTGATTTGAACATTTACTATCATTACCATTAGTATTACTACTGTATCATCATCATCATTCTTCTTTAATGATACTTTTTTTACTATTGATATATAGTTTTAAATTATTTTAAGGCCTTGTTTGGGATGACTTTTTTACTGCTTCTTAAAACAACTTTTTAATACAAAAATTAAAAAATTCGTACTAAAAAATTGTTTTAAGAAGTAGTAAGAAAACCACTCCAAATGAAGCTTAAGAGTAAAAGAAATTGTTTATTATGCTACATAATATTGTTGAAAATAGATAGGAAAAA
>NW_021478690.1:0-278 GCF_001605985.2 Dendrobium catenatum | reverse complement strand
TGCTGATTATCAATATCAGTTTATCATTCTATAATTCATCACATCTCAATCCATTACATCATCAATCACAGTATCAGTAACAATCAACAGTACTAATGTCAGCAACAATATTGTTATCATGATCAATAATATTAAATAGTATTAACGATATAAAATAATATTAGTGTCAGTCACAATATCAGTATGGTGTTCGTAATAGTATCAATATATCAGTATTCAAATATATAATGAGTATCTTGCTCATGCACTTATAACTCCCAATCATTTGCCCCTTATTT
>NW_021478689.1:0-210 GCF_001605985.2 Dendrobium catenatum | reverse complement strand
ATCTTAGAACTCAGTCTAAGAAAACTCCCGATTAAGGACGTTAGATTATCTTCTCTAATGGGTTTAGCGCAATGGGATTTCTAGGTTTTCCTTATCAAAGGGGAAGAAGGTCTCAACTTGGTTCAATCAATCACACGTGATTCAGTCAACATTCGGTCGGTCCGAGGAAGAAAAAACTGGAGTAAAAGAGAAAAGGCAATGCATTCAAAC
>NW_021478688.1:0-1033 GCF_001605985.2 Dendrobium catenatum | reverse complement strand
GTGAAGCCTTCTCGCTCCAGTGGTAGGAATCCTCCCTCTAATGCTCTCTTCCACTCTCTCATTGGCTATTCTCTCAAGAGGCACGAAGATCAAATGACAAAAAGATTGGGTGGTAGTATAATTTGAACTATTTATACAAAAGACAAGAAAAACCGCCCAAACACTGTAAGTATTCAATTCTGTATGCAGTGGATCGTCCTGTACGATCTTGGATCGTCCTGGACGATTTTACTTAAACGATCTTAAACGACATTATTTGAATATGTGTACGAAATGTCTTCATACAGCTGATCGTCCTGTACGAACTAGGTTCTTCCAGTATGAACGGTTATTATAAGGTCGGTTCTAGAAACTGTTGAAAACTGTTCTAAGTCGATTAATCATTTGGACGAGAATATATTCGTCTGGATGAAATTTTTACAGAGAACCGATCGTCCTGGACGATTCTTGACTTCGTCTGGACGAAAATTTTCCAGAAGACCAATCGCCACGGACAATAATTTATTTTCGTTTAGACGAAAATTTTCCAGAGACTAGATCGTCCTGGACGATTATTAATTTCGTCTGTACGAAAATTTTCCAGAGGACCAATCGCCATTGACGATAATTTAATTTCGTCTTGACAAAAATTTTATAGTGAACCAATCATCTTGGACGATAATTAATTTCGTCCTGGACGAATAGGACTTAGAAAAAAATTTTCGAGCAAGTTCCTATTCGTTCCATAAGCTCTATAGGAGTAACTTTCTGATCGTCCAGTACGAACGGATATCGTCCCGTACGATCAGTATAAATTTTATATGATCTCCTTATGTGTGTGTGTATATTTTTATTCACTCAAAATACAATTACTTCCTTTCAATTTGATTTCTAAGAAAAGTGCAAGCTTTAAATTTTACAAAGTATCTCATGCTGAATCTAATTTGTAGTCTTCATAGTCTGGAGTTCGATTTTCCTGAAATGTTAGTACACACAAGAGCAAATACAATTCTTCTGAAAAATGTTAGGAGATAACTACACATTTGAACAATAA
>NW_021478687.1:0-253 GCF_001605985.2 Dendrobium catenatum | reverse complement strand
ATGATCACTTTTTTGATGTCATAACCACCCACACCCACCCACTTTCCATGCTTATTGAATGCAGTCTGCCATAGATTAATGTTCTTAAGGTTTTTTGCCATTTTCTATGACTGCAAACTTTCAAGCCACATATCAAAATTTATCATGGTTGTGTCGCGGTTCAGTGTTGCACATTGCGTAGTAAGGATTATTGTAATATATTGTATGTATATGATTATTAGTAATATAAATCGGTTGTCCTTTGATGTTGAGT
>NW_021478686.1:0-470 GCF_001605985.2 Dendrobium catenatum | reverse complement strand
TTGCAAAAGTGGAAACGACATATGGGATAGACTTTGTATAACTTATGAAGGGACTAAAGAGGTTAAGCAATCAAAACTCAATATCTTGTTACATGACTATGAGTTGTTTCGCATGAAATTAAATGAATCTATTTCTGACATGTACACAAGATTCACACAAATTATCACTTCTTTGCATGCACTTGGTAGGGAATTAATTAATGTTAAAATGGTTAATAAGATTCTTCGGTTTACCTACTGCTTACGATGCTAAAATAACTATAATTACAGAGTCTAAAGATCTATACATTTATTCTATTGACAATCTTCTTGGTTCACTCATTGCTTATGAGCAAGGAGTAAGTCAAAGAAAGATTGATGCATATGAACCACGAAAAGAGAAGAATATTGCACTAAAAGTGGAAGAGTCAAAGAGTGAACACTGACAACCTGAGGATGAAGACGATATTGCATTAATGACTAGACAATTC
>NW_021478685.1:0-291 GCF_001605985.2 Dendrobium catenatum | reverse complement strand
CATGCCATTGATACTAATTTTGACTTCCGACATTAACACCAAAATTTTTGTTAGATTTCTTGTCATCTTGTCTCCCCTCCTCAATGTAGGAAGACAAAGTAAACAACAAATGATATTTTCAAGACAATTATGAGTAGTTCAATTTTTAATAAACTCACTTAATATCTTATTTGATTTTGGGGATTTTATTTATGATAATCAAATTTGATCATACAATATTATGCACATCATTTAGAACGACTAATTTTAATAATATAAATTAATTTGATTTGTGATTATTATGATGACCTT
>NW_021478684.1:0-2774 GCF_001605985.2 Dendrobium catenatum | reverse complement strand
ATGCTCCCGAAATTAAATTTTGAAGTTTCCAACTAGCTTTTGCCTCGAGATTCGTGCCCGACCAAGATAATTTTTGCAAGACGTATCAATATGAGACAATTTTCAAACATCATTTATTCTATATTAGCTCTAAATCAAATAACTTACACATATATTTATATTAGAAATTTAGGTCCAAAATAAGTACTCTTAATTTGACCTGTGGTCTAGATGGAAAAAAACCACTCTACCCTCAATAACATTTGGTCATCCTAACTTGTCATATTTACATGGCATAGTACAATCAGCTACACCGTTGTTGGACTCCAACTACATAACTTGGGCATAAGTCACCCAATCAATTATTTTAAGGCATGATGGTCAGATCGTTTTTTTGGACAATATGCACATTTGATAAAACTAAACTATAGTGCAAGCATAAAATTTGAAAATATTCATTGTTTAATACATAAGGTCTTATAACTAATAGAACTCCCACCAAGACAATAACATAAGAACTCTCAATAATACATTAATCATGGAGGATCAATATGAACCCACCCAAATGACAAAACAATTATGTTAACCACATGTCAAATCTATCAATATTGGTTATATGAGCTCCCATTAGACTCTTCTCCTTTCTCATACCCCTATGCAATTAATCCTTCGCATGTATGTATGTAACAATGTTGTGATATATGCTTTATGGGAAATGAACCATAACATAATATATAGCGTGCAAAAAAAAAAAAATGGCTTAATATGATTAGTAAGGTATTCAAATAAAGTTATGTTATTATCCATATTGGAACATTATATATACAAATATAACACTACTCCAGGAAGGCTTCAACATGTTAAACTATATTGTGCTATATAACAAAGGTATTATCATAAGTCTCTAATTTGTCTTTATGATTGATCATTATCATGAAGACTACCCAATCAACTTAGCTATCACATGCAAACAAGTTTCGATGGCATGCCATTTTGTGTCACTATAGACTATCCACAAGCACAACACACAAATCTTTGGCTCGTGAATATACTTATACACTTAGCATATTCATTAATAATAATAACTCATGGTTCAATCATGACAATATGCATTAGTGTTCACCTCCATATTTAGTATTTAGTTTAACTCATTCTGACATGGAATGATTTAAGGCAATCAATTAGATTTTTGAGTTGGAATCATTCTGCATGTGTTTGAAAATTTTTGGATGCATGTAAGAGTTTGCACGTGTTCTAGAGCGGACTGCAAGGGGGTATGTTTGCATGTTTGGAAATTTTGAATTTTTTTCCTTGAATTGTTGCCACATTGGGGTTGGAATATCCGGGTGGAAGTGCTCTTAAGTTTTTGGCAAATTAATTATGCGCTTAGGGTAGTAGTAGACTCGATGATGTCGTGGATTCCTTAATGCGCAATCGTTTCAAGCGTCACGAGGTGCCGTAGCTCTAGCATAAAATTTTATATTTTAAAGATTCAAATCCACTATTTGAACCCATTTATTTCCCTTAAGGAAAATGTTTAGTGTGTGAAAATGAGAGATAGAGGGAATTTTATAGAGAGAAAGGATATTAAAAGAGATTTTATGGAAGAGTTATTTTTCAGTATATTGGATGTTGTTAGTAGCTTTACATGGAAGCTATACATTTATTGAGAGGATTGATAGAGAAGTATAGAGATAATAAGGAGGATCTATATATTATTTTTATTTATTTAGAGAAAACATATGATAAAATTTTAATAGATGTGCTATGGTGAGTTATACATAAGAAATAGGTTAATTAATAATGTTTATATTCAAGTAATTAAGGATGTGTATACATGAGTAGTTACTTGTGTTCAAACACAAGGTGGTTTGACCAAGTATTTTCCTGTTTCTGTTGGATTACATCAAGAATCAACTTTAAGCCCAAATATTTTTGCTTTAGTTATGGATGTTCTCATTAGACATTTGCAAGAGGTTGTACCCTGGTATATACTTTTTGTTAATGATATTATTCTTATAGATAAGACTAAAGAGGGAGTTGAAGGTAAACTTGAATTATGGAGGCCAACCTTAGAGTCTAAAGGGTTTCGTTTGAATAGATCTAAAACTGAATATATGGAGTGTAATTTTAGTAATAATAGATTGATGCTATCAAATATTTCTATAATTTTATTTTTATTAGAACAATAGTATGTTTTATGTTATTTTCTTTTTTATCTATCTAATGATGGGAAAGCATCCAATGAACATGGTAGGTTGTGCATGGGGATTGATAGACCTTTGGTTTGTTGGCTCGATAAGGTCCTTGGCTGCTGCTGGTTCACGGGTTGGCTATTTTGGGGCATATGATGATGGTTGGAGTTGAGCTCATTCTCTTAGTTGCTTGAGCTGATGTTTAGAAGCTTATTAATGTTCTAAAGGTAAGCTCATAAATTTGGATTCAATTTTTTGAGTGGACTTGTCCCTTTTCCTTCCCCTTTCTTCTTGTCTCTTGGGGATCCGTGGCTTGTTTTAATGCTGGCTGAATTCTGTGCCTTGAATTTCACGGGTAGCTGCTGTTTCCGAGCAATGCCTCCTTGGTTCCCTAGCTTGATGGCTAATGGTTTTCCGAGCTGGGAGTTTTCCATGACTTCTGATGCCTCGGTTCCGTGTGGTTTCTTTGGTTTCCGTGGTTGCTCCTTCGGTTCCTAAGATGGGCTGTTTTCCGTGAAAAGCATATGGGAAAAAATCATAACTTGATGCTTGGGTTCTTATGGAAATTAATTAAAGTGGCATTTGGTATTCTCCTATCAT
>NW_021478683.1:0-215 GCF_001605985.2 Dendrobium catenatum | reverse complement strand
AAGGAGAGAGAGAGAGAGAGAGAGGATCTTGTGAGGGGGAGCTTGTGAGGGGATTCAAAAGGGTTGCTCCAAGCATCATTCGACTTTTTCCCTAGAGTCTCCTGACCTTGGAAGGGTTGGGAGAGGTAAGTTTTAGCAAGTGATCGTGGTCTTTACCTTCTTCAGGAGGAAGCAAAAAGAGTTGGGTTCTCTGCCTTGCCGGGTGTGGCAAAAAA
>NW_021478682.1:0-435 GCF_001605985.2 Dendrobium catenatum | reverse complement strand
GACCAGGACATAGCCTGGTTCAATGCTCAATTTACTATGCTAGTTGGCTACTTTCAGTAGGCTCCACCACCTCCATCTCCATCTGATGACCAGGATCCCTCGTTCTTTTAGTTTTAGTTTTTTTTTAATTTTATCCCTTTTGTTTTATGTTTTTTTTTTCTCTTCATTGCTTTAGTTTTTTTTTTTTGTTTCCTCCTTTTTATGATGTCAAAAGGGGAGTAGTTGAGAGTTCGTTAGGGATGTTAAGCCCTATGAACTTAGTCCCAAGTTAACCAAGAGGGAGGGTGAATTGGTATTTAAAAAATTTCTTTTCACAAAGAGCAAAAACACATAAACTAAAATCACACAACATGAAAAATAAATGCATAAATAAAAGTGCGAAAGCAAGAAACAAGAATACAAAAATTTATAGTGGTTCGGTCAACTCGACCTACG
>NW_021478681.1:0-3269 GCF_001605985.2 Dendrobium catenatum | reverse complement strand
CTACCGCCGCGTATTTTCTAACACGCAACAATATATATATATATTACTCAAAATTTTCTCATTTATATATTGTACATAATCTACATTTTTTTTTTAACTTTGTTAGTCTTGGCCTAGTGAAGTTCGTTGCCCCTTTCTTTTTCGGTCTATTTGATTTGTTGCTCTAGCAAACTTTATCATGATTTTGTTGGTCTTGTCGATCCATTGTCCTTAGTGAGCTTCATCGTGACTTCCATTCTCTTGCGTTGATCCTATCCGTGCATTGCCCTAGTGAGTTCCATCATGGCTTTCTTACGCTTTTTCAAGCACCATGTGAAGGTGACGATGTGATCGACAACATACAAAAGTATGCGAGATTAGGTGTATGAGATGTAACATGTACAACGACCAGAGTTAAGTGATGATTTTGTTAAAGATTTAAAGCATAAATTTATGAAAGTTGTTGCGGGCTAGAATATACGCGATGATAGAGTTAGAATACTACGTCTTAGCGTTGCACGGATATTCAGCTCATACATAGAAAACACAAGATTTTTACGTGGAAAGCCCTGAAAAAAGGGAAAAATCACAGGGCATGGCCCAGTTGAAAATGACTCTACTAGAACTTGGGTTTGTTATAATGGGCTGACTCGCCTCCAAGGGCTATCATATTACAAGTAAAAATTGTATGATAGAAGTTCGGGTGTCAGGTGATGGATTGGTAGAACTTCGGGCTTCAGGTAATGGTCTGGCAGAACTCCAGGCCTAAGGTGGTGGTCCGGCGAAGGCGAGTGCCTCAGGATGTGGTCCAACGAAGGCGAGGGCCTCTGGTGGTTGTCCGGCGAAGGCGAGGGCCTCAGGTGGGGGTCCAACAAAGGCGAGGGCCCAGGTGATGTTTCGACGAAGGCAAGGGCCTCAGGTGATGGTCCAGTGAAGGCGAGGGCCTCATGTGGTGGTCTGGCGAAGCTCCGGCAGTGGTCCGACAAAATTCCGCATGGTGGTCTGACGAAACTCCTGTAGTGGTCGAGGAGGAGCTTCTTCCTTCTCTTCTCTTCTTCTCTTCTTGGACCCTCTTTCAAGAGAAATGAGGGGTCTATTTATAGATTTTCTGGAGTGGCATGGCCCGTAAATAGGTGAGAGATCAGGGGTAAATGTGGAGTGGTTGGATGGACGACCAATATTGAATCCCTTGATCATGGACCATTCGTCGGACATTTTGAGGTCTTAATGATTTCGAAATTTGGTGATCTTGGGCTCGTTGGATTTGTCTCGTCGAGCTACTCGATTCGACTATAAGCTTGTCATGTTTGGAAATCGTTTGGTAACTCAAATTGTGATTTGAACCTTCCAAATGTGCTTTTAACCCTTGACTTGGACCCATTTGGGCTCGGATTGGGTTGAATTTGGTGTCGTTAAGTTTGTGTTCTTAAGACGCTTAGTTCGACTGTAAGTTTGCTGAAATCAGAGTTTGGATGGTCCCAATTTTAATTTTGGAAGTTTCCAACTTGATTTTGCATCCAGATTCGTGTTTGTTCAAGATAATTTTTTGATGACTTATCAAAAGTAAATAATAAATTTTATGTGTTAAATATATAAATGAGAAGTTTTGAATATCCAACCAAATTTAGTACGACTGTGAATTATCGCACCAAAAATAAACATGAATTTATCTTGATTAGGCACGAATCTTGTGGCAAATTTGAGTTGAAAGCTTTCAAAATTAAATATGGAACCATCCGAACTTCGTTTTCAACAAACTTATAGTCGGACTGAGCTTCTCAAAAAGACGAACCGAGCAACCCCAAATTCGACCCAATCCAAGCCCAAATGAGTCCAAACCAAAGACCCGAAGCACATTTGGAAGGTTCAAACCATAAATTGGATGACCAAATAGTTTACAAACGTGACATGCTTATCATCAAATCAAGTGGCTCGACAAGACAGATCCAACAAGCCCAAGATGGTCAAATTATGATATCATTAAGACATTCAAATGCCAAGTAAATAGTTTATAATAAAGGGGATCAATATAGTCCGTCTATTCAAAACAATCCTAATGTATTTTTGAACTCCCTCATATTTACTGGCAATGTTACTCTAAAAAAACTATAAATAGACTCATCATTCCTCATGGAAAAGGGGATTCAATCAAGGAAGAGAGAAAACCAGAGTTCTCTTGCCACTTGACCTCTCCTCGACCATTGTTTGACCATCGATCGTCGCAGGACTATCGTTGAACTTTTGCTCGAATGCAAACTAACGTTGGACTTCTGTCCGACCACTAACTATCATCAGACTCCCCCCCCCTCCCTCGGCAACAATCTCCATACAACAGTCTTTCTAATAATTGTTGTCTGTCGACTACAATTCTTTCGACCTCCATTACCATACAATAATCTTTCTTACCACTGTCACCCGCTGACTATGGATTTTCCAACCTCCGTCGTCAGACTACGGTCTTTCTAACCTTTGTAACTAGACAACAATCTTTCTCACCACTATTGCTCGCCGACTATGGTCCTTCTAATCTCTGTTGCCAGACAACGGTCTTTTTAACCACTATAACCCGCCAACTATGGTCCGTCTGACCTGTATCCCCAAAAAAAAGTTTTTCTAACCACTATCACCCACCAACTACAATCATTCTGACCTTCGTCGCTAGACAATAGTCTTACTGACCACTGTTACCTGTCGACTATAGTCCATCTGACCTCCGTCACAAGAAAATAGAGGTGTCGAGTCATTCTGGTACTATTCAGATTAACCCAAAAACCGACATATTTTTGTAAACGGGTAATTTTTTTGACCTGAACCTGACTCGTAAGTCTGTCATCGTCCTCAATTCGTACACTTCTTTACCCAAATCCTATCGATGTCTGACCCATAAGGCATCGACACTAACAGGTGGCGACTAGCGACAGGTGAAGCAGGCACCGATAGCGAGTTACCGACTCGATGGCTCGGCTGCTTAACTCGATGTTATACAGACTGACCGACTCTGATTAACACTGAAACGCTGTAACAGACGCGACTCGATGGGATGCGGACGTGGGTAGGCAATGATGGCATGCATGGGAGATTAACGCGGGCCAGTGAAATTAAGCGTGGGAAATCATTTTTTTTAATGTCATTATAGGTCAATCCCGGGTTTTCGAGTCAGCTCAAACCCTACCCAATTTTAGAAACTGGTCGAAAACCCTAACCCTAACCGGAAATTTTGAGTCGGGTTCAGGTCGAGTTTTCAGGTCTAGTCCAATATTGACACCCCTGCTAGATAATGGTTCTTTTAA
>NW_021478680.1:0-283 GCF_001605985.2 Dendrobium catenatum | reverse complement strand
AAACGAGAGTGAAGTAATCATTAAATACTTATATGTTGAACTATATATGATCAATTTGAAACATTAAATTTTTTTTTGGAATAAGTATTTGTCGTATTTATGTGATGTTCATTCATATTCTTCTAAGTAGAATGAGAATTAATTTGAATTTAATTAAGGAATTACAGAATGTAAACAACTCATAAAATATTTGTGATATTTTTCTTCAATAATTTCTAAAATAATTTTCTTATATTATTATAAATTTATTGATCAATTTTCTCTTGATTTTAAGGGGATTTTT
>NW_021478679.1:0-1320 GCF_001605985.2 Dendrobium catenatum | reverse complement strand
GGCTTAACAACCTAATTACTAGACTCAACAGAAAGTTCTCTCTTGTTATCGGGAGGGGTAATTAATTATAAGGTGTTTGCGCCTATAGGAAACCTGAACTTAGATCTAAAGTCCTTGCAAAATGAGGGTGAAATCTCTTGGTAATGTCTCTATTCCAAACCCAATCTATTTTCTGAAAGTTTGCCTCAAAACTTAAGCATTAAAACTCTCCACAATGACCCGAATAAGAAAGAAAGGGGTCCGCTGAGTGGCCGAGCGCAAATATTCTGAGCCCACATGAATGTAGGCCATTTAGGTGCTAAATCACATAAAAATATTTGTATTCATTGCTCATTGCTTTAGATCTTTTGATATTACACTTTTACATAATTAGTAAAATGACAAATAATCTATTACCAAATAAAGTTCACGAGCTTATTGTTGATTGTTTTTTTTTTGATTTATTTGAATGCTTGGTGGTGCAAGAAGAAAAGGTCCAGCTTAGAAATATGACACTCAAGTTAAAGTGTCAAGTGAATATGCGAAGAAAGGGTATGTTTATATGAAATAAAATTTCTATGAGAACAGATTACTTGAGGTTTTAAGATGCTTAAGAATCACTTAGCTTGCACACATATCAACATTGGACCATGTGCAAATGTGCTTGATGAAGTGAAAAAAGTGTGATGATTATTTGAACAAGTTCGGCACTGTCGAAGAAGTGACACAAAGAAACCTGTGGGAGATGATTATAAATAACTCGTATTTTGGTTTCCAGCATGATTGATCAAGTGGTGGAAGCCATTTTATTTCTTCTAATAGAGGCACTCTGGGACCAATGGATATATTTGTGTTGAATGTTGATAAAGAGGAGAATATTAACTCGCAAATTATTCCTCCTCCAGCTGCTACGAAGGAACTTAGGAACAAACTATGTTTAGATATTGTTGTGTTCTTTTATGAAAATGATATTCCATTCAATGTTTCTAGGTTTCCATCATGGATTAACATGCTTCGATCTGTTGGGAGTAGGGGTGTAAACAAGTCGAGTCGAGCTCGAGTAAGGCCCAACTCGAGCTCGACTTGTGAGCCGAATCCTAAGCTCGAGGTCAAAAGATGAGCTCAAACTTGGCATCCCACTGTAAACGAACGAGCTCGAGTCGCTTGACGAGCCTCCAGCGGTCTGGTCCGCCTTCCCTGAACTACCATCTCCCTCGGTCAGTGAACTGCAATGTTCCACGATCCATTTCGCCTTCCGAGAACTCATGACTTGCTAGCCTCCTTCGCTCTGCGGTTCATAAACTCCAACGTGCGAGATTTTTTTTTTGGAAAATACGCGCC
>NW_021478678.1:0-662 GCF_001605985.2 Dendrobium catenatum | reverse complement strand
CTTAAAAATAGTTGAGATAATGGAGGAGCTGGAGCCGATTTTATCTTCATCTATTCCAGATAGACCCTTGAAGGAAGTTAGCATGGAGATTCCAGCGGATGACCCGTTATTTGCTGATAAGTTGGATCCTGAAATGAAGCCGGGTTTATATCAAATAATTCCAACTGGAGTTCCTAAGGTGGACGAGATAGTTGGAATTGGAAAGTTGTTATTCCAACGGATCTGATGGATGGAATATTAGAAATTCAAAATCCTCTTTTGTTGGATGCGGTTGAGAGGTTAGAGGAGGAGCAGGGATCGGCTTATACTCCTTCTAAGGCAATTTATAGTTCTAAAATATTGGTTGATTGTGATGGAATAAGAGATAGCATTTCTAATAACATCTCTCCTTCTTCTTCAATCAGTCTTAAGTATAGAAAAACTGTTCTTAAAAAAGGGTCTTCGGTGGAGCAAGACTTTTGCGGAACTAAACACAAGTTGTTCAAAGAACTTCAAAGGCTAGGTCCGATGAGAGATCAAAATAGAAGGAGGAATTCTGATCTCAACAAGAAGTTCTTCCAAAAATCTTTAGTAATATGATGATCGGAATTATCATTGCTAACAGCAATGTAGTAAGACTCATGAAGTTGGAAATTCGTTTCAAAGAATTTTCCATTTATTTT
>NW_021478677.1:0-345 GCF_001605985.2 Dendrobium catenatum | reverse complement strand
GGTAGGAAAAAATAGATTTGAATAGTTAAAGTTTAGTGAAAGAGAAAAACTTAAATAGAAACCACTTTGACAAAAGAAATTGAAATGAGGTAGTTGCATCTTGATTTATTTTGATGATCTAAGTTTTAAAATGTCAAGGACGATATTTTCTGAGGAAGGTAGAGTTGTGAAACTTCCAGGATTAGAGTACTATGTAACGCATTATGAATTGACTAGAAGATAGGTAATCTGTTCAATTTTTATATTTTTGAACTCTTATGCATGTATCTAAGAATGATATGTCTACATGTATTTTAAAGTTGATTCTAGAGACATAAATTCATTATTATAAAATATGGAATTTTC
>NW_021478676.1:0-215 GCF_001605985.2 Dendrobium catenatum | reverse complement strand
CTCATTCAGTTTAACTGAACCTCGAACCAACAACGAAGCCGAGTACGAAGCTCTGTTAGCAGGGTTGGAGATTGCGATCGATGTCAGAATCCAACATCTCCAAATCTTTGGTGATTCACAGCTTATAATAAATCAAGTACTTGGAATTTATAAGGTTGGTAAAGTCGAATTGGCCCATTATCACCGACGAGCCCTCGAGCTTCTGAAGCAAGTTC
>NW_021478675.1:0-299 GCF_001605985.2 Dendrobium catenatum | reverse complement strand
GAATTGTTTGAGATTTATGAGAAAATACATACATCATTCAAAAAACTCAAGAAAACTCATGCAAGCCTAAATTAGAACATTCGAATTTACAAAAAAGAGCATGAAGTTTTTCTCAAAGATCATGCAACAATTGATTCAAATCACATTGTTCTTCTTGATGAATTTGATGATTTAAACAAAAAGCATTTGGAATTAATTGATGAACATAATGCATTAAAAGCTTCACACACCTCACTTAATTCTGATCTTAAGAAATCTAAACAGATTGAGAAAAAGTTGAGGATTGATAATGATGCATT
>NW_021478674.1:0-210 GCF_001605985.2 Dendrobium catenatum | reverse complement strand
TGTATTTTAATAAAAAAATAATTTTTAAAAATAAATTTATATATTTTAAAATCATATTTTGTTGATCCTCAAAAGAGGTGCTGATGAATTCACCTCCATTTGAATGCCCTTTCTTACTTTATATAATTATATGGAGATCAGGATGTTGGAGCTATTGGGGGTTCCGGATAAGGTAGGGAGCTGTGAGAGTACAGCGGAAGCGAAGGAGAG
>NW_021478673.1:0-499 GCF_001605985.2 Dendrobium catenatum | reverse complement strand
CGAGCAGTCTGATCAGCACAAATTAATGAGAATAAATCTAGCTGGCACTCCTTCCCATTTTCATTTTAGCAAATTCATTACCCTCTCAGTTATTCCAGCCTACTTCCTTCATGGTTGCGACTAATCACCACCTTATTATCGTATTGGTAGCTCTAAGAAAGAAGCAGTTTGTCTATTCTTTTAAAAATAGAAATATTCAATTTCATGAACTAATTCAATTAGTTCCATGCATGTCACTGATACTGATATCCTGATGAAGCTAAACAGTAGGTTTTAGAAATATATCAAATGTTCATATGTAATTTTAGGGTATTGGTGTATTGTGTTAATAGTTGAATTTTATGTGATTATTCATGTAGATATTTGTATTAGAGCCAGCTAATCAATACTAATCTGTGAATGAAGGTGATTCATGCTAACCAAAGATATGCATTTTTATATTATATAATGATTTCTAAACTGTTTGTGTATCAGCCTTCATATTTCAATAGGGTTTTAG
>NW_021478672.1:0-428 GCF_001605985.2 Dendrobium catenatum | reverse complement strand
CGGAAATTCCGCCGGAAACTCTGCCGGAAAAAATCCGTCGGAAAATCCGTCGAAAATTCTGTCAAAAAATAAGTCGGAAAAATTTGCCCTTTATCCGTCGGAAATTCGTCGGAAAACCCGCCGGAACTCCGCCGGAAAATTCCGCCGATAATGGGCAGTTTTCCTGTAGTGATTTAATTTGAAAATTAAGATCATGCATCTTCTTGAAACGAGCTTTTGAACAAATAGTCCTTGGATTTTATTTTTTTTTGAAATTGGGCTAGTAACGGTGATAATCTTTGTGAACACTAAAATCAATATTATAAGCATAATTATTATAAGCTTATTATCCCTCTTTTTCATTCTCATAAACTTCTTACTAAATAAGCAATAAGTATAAAAAAATACACAGTAATTAAGGAGTAAACACACAATAAATATACACAAAA
>NW_021478671.1:0-800 GCF_001605985.2 Dendrobium catenatum | reverse complement strand
AAGTCAACAATAAGTTGCAGATTACACAAGAACACGGATCATCTGATTCAAAGTTCGCTCCTAGCTGGAATTGCTTTTAATGCACAACAGGACATACTGTGCTAAGATTGCACGCAATGTTTCAACCAGAAAATGCAAGGATATTGTGGAGAGAGCAGCACAGCTTGATATAGTAGTCACCAACAAGCTTTCCAGGCTACGCAGCCAAGAAGATGAGTAGTGAACTTCAGTCATTTGAATTTATATTCCTGAAGCTTTTGAACTTATTATTATCCTTTGAATTAGAGTCAGATCTTATTTTTTTTGCTTTGTTAGAAGATTGCCTTTCTGTAGTGAATTTTATCTTCTGTTGAATATGAATTGTTCTCAATTTTTTTAAAAAAAGTTCATGTTTATTTTTGCTATATGGGTTTCCATGGGTAGTGAAAGTCATCCAATTTACCCTCAGTGCATTTAAGTAGATGCAATAGTTTGATTATAGTTCACTTCTCGTTATCTTTGTTTTTTTTTTTTTCTTGTATATTGAGGCTTTTTTAGACTTAAGGCTCTATATTGATATAACTACCTTTTTGTAGCTATGATTAGGGACCGCGTGTTAAGAAACTCTCAGGCAAACCAAAGATTGAGGATAACAAGGCAACTAAGCAGATCGTTGCCCTTCTCAGTGCTCCAGTGGAAAAGTACAATGACATAGATACTGCATTAAAGCTGTCTAACTATCCTAGAATCATGGACCACCTTTATAATGCAACTAAGAAAATCTTGGCGGTTGTTATTATTCAAAGCATCATGAAGAACAA
>NW_021478670.1:0-308 GCF_001605985.2 Dendrobium catenatum | reverse complement strand
ATAGGAGGGAACTAATTTGAAATTTGAATTCAAATTAATTAGAGATAGAAAGCTTTAAATGGGAATTAATGGGGAGCCCATGAGCCCGTTAATGGTGGCCAGCGGCATGAAGAGGAGGGGGGATGGTGGTAAATGTTTTATGAGTTTCCAAAACAAGCTTGGCCATTTAGGAGGGAAAATAATGAGTCCTCTCCAAATTGAATTTAGATTGGATTCAAAATTTGAAAACTTTACTTAATTGGGTTTCGCAAATAAGGAAAGTTTTTTTTTATAATTTCAAAATTTCCTAACTCTTTTCTTTATTGCAA
>NW_021478669.1:0-278 GCF_001605985.2 Dendrobium catenatum | reverse complement strand
AATAAACCCTAACAGAGCAATAGAATCCACCGGAATATGGGATGGAAGATCACAAAATATGATAAAATGAAGAACACAAAATATCAAAGTCAAAACCTTCATGTCTTCATCTTCTAAAGGTAAACTATCAAAAAATACTAATAGAAATGAGAAACGAGATACAAACAGTGAAATAGATTAGGGAATGTGTGAAGCGTAAGCGTAGACGCCGTCGTGCCGAGTTCCGACGAGACTGAGAGGAGGAGAGGAGATGAGAGGCGGAGAGGAGACTGAGAGAA
>NW_021478668.1:0-220 GCF_001605985.2 Dendrobium catenatum | reverse complement strand
AAACATTGCTTAAGATTTAATTAAGGATTAACCATCACAATATATATATATATAACTCACGTAAGTCGTTAAGTTGCCAGTTAAACGGACAACTTACCCTTATTACTTTACTTACCAACCCGACAACCCCCCATTTCCCTTGCCCTAATCGTGAAGAAGGCTTTCGGTGCGCTTGGTGAAGCGAAAACCTGCAGGAAAGGTTAGACGAAGAAAAGCAGGG
>NW_021478667.1:0-226 GCF_001605985.2 Dendrobium catenatum | reverse complement strand
CTTCCCCAGGTAGTTGTCAATGAGAGCATTTCAAGCTCTGAACCCTTACTAAATCATCAAAACTAAGAGGCTCATTATCGATATATATGCAAATCACATATTGTTCTTCTATTTGTATTTGTTCATATTTTTATTCTAATCTAAACTTCTATAGAGGCTCATTACAATTGAGGTTCAGGGTATTGATGCAGTAGTTATTGTTCAAGTTGTTGATAAACCAACCGCT
>NW_021478666.1:0-212 GCF_001605985.2 Dendrobium catenatum | reverse complement strand
TCACGCCATGGCCTCCCCGCGGCTCATTTCTTTTCTTCGGGTCATCAAGGGGAGTTTTAACATTTAAGTTTTGAGGCAAATTTTTAGACGGCAGATTTGGTTCTGAATAAGACATTAAATAGAAATTTCACCCTCATTTTGCGAGGACTTTATGATCTGAGTTTAGGTTTCCTATAGGCGCAAGCCCCTATAGTTAATTACCTCTCACGATA
>NW_021478665.1:0-1133 GCF_001605985.2 Dendrobium catenatum | reverse complement strand
ACAAAACTCGAGGCGTAAGCATCGAGGCATTTTTTATTGGAATTGCGCAAAGGCGGGCCTCAAGGCGAGCCTAATATTACGCAATTTTAAACCATGGACAGAACTTTGGCATTACTTGAAAGTTGGGCAGAACTCCGGCGTCACTTGAAAGTAGAGCGAAACTTCGATGCCACTTAAAAGTGGGGCCAAACTCTGGCATCACTTGAAAGTCAGACAGAACTCTGGCGTCACTTGAAAGTCAGGCGGAACTCCGGCGGTGGTCGAGGAGGAGCTTCTTCCCTCCTTCTCTTCTTCTCTTCTCCTCTCCTCTCTTCTTGCTTGGGTCCCCTGTTAAGAGAAATGAGGGGTTATTTATAATTTTTTTAGAGTGGCATGACCTATAAATAGGGGGAGGATCAAGGGCAAATATGGATTGGTTTGGATGGAATGCCGATATTGAATCTCTTAATCGTGGACTGTTTGTTAGACATTTGAAGGTCTTAATGATATTAGAAATTTGCTATCTTGGGCTCGTTGGATTTGTCTCGTCGAGCTGCTCGATTCGACTATAAGCATGTTATGTTTTGAAACCGTTTGTTAATCCAAATTGTGGTTTGAACCTTTCAACAGTGCTTTGGGTCTTTAATTTGGATCCAATTGGGTTCGGATTGAGTTGAATTTGGTGTCGTTGGGTTCGTATTTCCGAGACGATCAGTTCGACTATAAGTTTTTTGAAATCGGAGTTCAAATGATCCCAGAATTAATTTTTGAAGTTTCCAACTTGATTTTTGCCTCGAGATTCATGTTCAATCAAGATAATTTTTTTATGAAATATCATTATTAATGCATGCCATCGACATCAACTTTAACTCTCAGCTTCAACACTTGATTTTATAATAGATTCCTGTCAAATGGCTCTAGCAAATTTAATAAACTAATGTGTTGTTTATGGAGAATCAATGCTTTCTCACAAGGAAGGAATTCAATTGTAATTAAATATAAATACTAGTGTGATCATTTATGGTGTATCAACTCCACCTACTATGGCATTCTGACCTCTGTTGCCCACTAACTTTGATCTTTTCAACCATCGTCACCCGCAGACTGCTATCTTTCAACCACAATCACCCAACTACGATCCACACCACAGTCAC
>NW_021478664.1:0-379 GCF_001605985.2 Dendrobium catenatum | reverse complement strand
ATGGGTAGTTCCCTTCATACTGGGGGTTTTGTTCCACATAATGAGCACAAAAGATGTTTGATAAGAAATTTAAAATCTTTTAATACTTTACTTTAATATGAATATAAGTAATTGTCTATTATAGAAAGAGATGCTGGGTAACGAACTGACCCCTATTGAATTGCCTAATCATATCCATAAGCGATAAGAGGACCAATAATGGGTTGATGAGCGAGCTAGGAGAGCCTAGGTAAGAATATAAGTTTAATTTTTTAATTCTATGTATAAATTGTTTAAATTTTTATTAACTTTTATAGGGGGTGTATATAAGGCTTCGAGAGAGCAAGGATGCAGCATGTGAAGGTTTTTTTGGTGGAGAATATTCTGACTACCGCACTTG
>NW_021478663.1:0-201 GCF_001605985.2 Dendrobium catenatum | reverse complement strand
CCCGTCACTCCCAGGAGCTGTGAAGCCACCTGTCTGCTCAATCGCCAACTCCACTTCTGACAAAGAAAATTCCCTACTCAACCAGTTAGAGTCTTCTTCTGAGATAGAGTTCCAATCATCAGGCCATCCATCAAAACAGATGTCTCTTTGACGCCACTTGTGTTTGAAGAAATCCAGCAAAGTCTCTTCTATTTTATCTTG
>NW_021478662.1:0-951 GCF_001605985.2 Dendrobium catenatum | reverse complement strand
CGTTCAAATGACACTAACAAGATGACTCACTAAAAATTATATATTTTATTTTATTTTATTATCTTAACTAAATTTTCCAACTTCCAAAATTTTAAAGAAGTTTTAGCAGTTTAATGGCCCTATACCAAAGAAAAAATGATAGCATCCTCTGAGCGCATGAGGACTCTACTAACTTGCCGTCATTGCGCATAAGTGTTTTGGTTTAGTGTATGTTGCATAAATAAAATACGTGCATGTATGCATGAATAGGTGAAGGTGTTGGTGTATATGGTACCCAATACTGTATCATCTTAAAACTAGCATACCTATTCCTACAAAGTTCAGAATAAGTACACCGAGGAAAGCCCGGGAAAATTCTATCCACTAATGCAAATTACCACCTATATGATGTAATGCATGATGCAATATAATAAAAAAAAGACTATGTATAAAAGAAATTTTAATTATTAATTGATATGAAAACTTACAATATACTCATATTCTGTAGAAAAGAAATGTGGCCAGGATTCACCATAACAAATCTGAATTTCTAAGCCTATCATATGTATTAAATCAAATACATCTACTTAAGATCTTCGAGCTCCAAGTCTTCTATAAAATTCTAAAAGAAAGTATTCTCCAAGGGAGAGGATATTGTGGAGTTTCAAAAGACAATATCCTCTCCCTTGGAGGATACTTTCTTTTGAAACTCCATTTGAATGTATAAACATGTATCTTTGACTCTTTTAACTCATGATGTTGTACAACTCGATATATATTTAATCTATAATTTACAAGGACTCAGGCATCTACATTATTCATGTCTACATTCTACTTTGACTCTTACAAGAATGAAAAGGACTGTATAAAAAGTAATAATCATATAGAAATATCACTATAGGAAAAACTGGTATTACCGATGGACTTTTCGGCGGTATTATATTCGTCGGTAGTAGCGGCGGTGTAAATGAC
>NW_021478661.1:0-242 GCF_001605985.2 Dendrobium catenatum | reverse complement strand
CTGGCACCACATTCTATAAAGGAGGATCTTGAAAGTTGTTGTGAAGGTCTTGTGATTAAATCCTGCATACATGAAATAAAAAAAAAGAGAAGAAGAACATGATAGATCTTAAGAAAAATATGATCAAACATATATGATTGCAAAAATCAATACCTTTATAGAAATAATTAAATACAAAACATGAACACAATTAAAAGACTGTCATTCTATTGAAATTTAGTTTGAAATAATTATATATATAT
>NW_021478660.1:0-1501 GCF_001605985.2 Dendrobium catenatum | reverse complement strand
CCTGAAGAAGGCAGAGATCCTTGACCAATTGCTGAAAAAGATCTCCCTTGAACCCCCAAGGATGAAGGACGAAGACTAGATAAGACACCTTGGAACCATGCTTGGAGAAACCTTTGTGAATCCCTCTCATAAACCCCCCCTCACAAGTTCCTTCCTCACTCACCCTCTCTCTCCCTCTCCTCTTGGCTCTCTCAAGTCAAGACAGCAGCAAAATATCTTACAAAGTGAAGAATAAAAGCTCTTAAATAGAAGAGCTTCGGAATAGCTCATTAATTATAACTTGTCAACTTTATCGTCCAGGACGATATAAATATCGTCATGTACGATTAGTGCAATTTATGCCTAATCAGCCAGGATGATCTAGGACAAACAGAAGAAATTTGTTCATATCGTCCAGGATGATAAAATATCATCCTGTATGATTAGTTTAAATCACATATTATCAGCCAGACAATCACTCTGAAAGGAGGTCTAGATGATCCAAAATTAGCTTAATCGTCCAGGTCGATCGCACGATCGATCTTGACGATTAGTTCAAAACTGAGAAAAATTTTCTAGAACATCGCTCTGAATAAGAGCTGGCCGATGTTGATCATCCAGGAGCAACCAAGGATTTTTGAACTGATTGTCCCGAACGATCCTTTGATTTTCCAGGATGATGTGATCATATCAATCAAGACTTAATTACTTTCCTTAATTACTAGATTAATTTAGGCATTATTGTGTTAAATCGTTCAGGCCGATGTAATGGATCGGCCTGGTCGATGTCCAAAAATAAATCTTACCTAAATAGATCTAGCGGTTGATTCTTTCTTATTTGAGCCAATCATCCTGGCCAATACAAGGATCGTCCAGGATGATGTGCTTAATGACGGCCACCTTAATTAGGATGCCCTAATTAGGATTTGTATTCTTAGTCGGATCGTCCTGGCTGATATGGACATCGTCCAAGCCGATGTACTCAAAATAGAAAACAACAAAAAAAACCTCAAGTGTGTGTGTGTAAGGTTACTTAGCATCAGGAACCACTTTTATAATGGACTCAAGAAAGAAAAAAATACAGACTGACTCAAACTTAATCTACCCAATCTTGAGCTAGCTTGAGTTGCACTCGATCTTGTGGACCTAAAAAGTTAGTAGGCAGGACAGTCGCATACAATTATGAATGTTTGCTATCATCAAAAGTCTAATCCATAAACTCAGATTTGTAATAATCTCTCTCTTTTTGATGATGGAAAACACAACTAGAAAAATCTAAGCAGTTATGGCAGTCTAATAAAAATTGTGTAATAAAAAGTAGTTAACTAAATTTTAGAATCAAAAGTATAAGTTACAGCAGACTATTCCCCCTTTTGATATTACAAAAAGGAGGATGAAACTAAAAAGTAGAACATAAACTAAAACAATAATGATAAAACACGAAAAAAGCATAAAAACTAGCAAAGAAACAAAATTTTTTTATTTATTTTTTTTTTAAATCAAGGCATGAACATGATATAGT
>NW_021478659.1:0-216 GCF_001605985.2 Dendrobium catenatum | reverse complement strand
GAGATGATGGAGAGGGCTATTTGATAGAGCTACAGCAGGTGGGCATGGAGGTAGAAAGAGAGCCAGAAGTCATACCTGAGGTGGTCCAGGATCTTCTACAACAGCACTCCACAGTGTTTCAGATGCCCAAAGGGCTACCCCCTATCAGATCCAGGGAGCATACTATTGTGTTGAAGATAGGGGTAGCACCCATCAGCGTGCGACCCTACAGATATC
>NW_021478658.1:0-211 GCF_001605985.2 Dendrobium catenatum | reverse complement strand
GTCTGAGTAAATGAGCAGGTTGTCTAAATTTTAACATGAGAATCTAACTGAATTAACCAGTTCTAACTCGGTTTAGTTCAGATCCCATTCTGGTAGAGTGTAGTTTCAAAAATGATGGAACCAAACATATTTCAGTTATTTCTCCTAGTATTAATTTGGCCAAGAACCGAATAGAGCAAGCATGGTAATCTTCCTAAAATCTACATTTCAT
>NW_021478657.1:0-431 GCF_001605985.2 Dendrobium catenatum | reverse complement strand
TCAAAAAGCTTTTTCCAACTTTGAACGTCAGAACTCATTGGTATAAAAATGCCCAACTTTATGATCATTTGCTCCATCTTCAAGTCTCTCTTTGCAATGTTGTAATCCACGTGAAAAAACTCTTGCATTTATTGGGATAATAGGGAAGAAGATCTTCTCATACCATTCTTCTCTTTGTGATCAGCCATCTTCCTTCTAGGTAGAACTCTGACCGGACCCAATGCTTGGAGTTCTTTGAATAGAATGTGTTTTGATCCAGGTGAATCACTTTTCTTGGCAAATAAGCTTTTTTCTTTCTTAATAATAGTTTTTTTTTTAAATTCAAACTAATTGCTGATGGAGGAGAAGTGTCAAAATTATTATTTAAATCAAGGCTTGTTGTAGAAGTGGGAGTAGCCGCCAAAGTTGTTGAAGAAGTTACAGCAGCAGAA
>NW_021478656.1:0-327 GCF_001605985.2 Dendrobium catenatum | reverse complement strand
TAATAAATTGAATTTCACTCCCACCCACATCTCATCTTAAATCATCTCTGGGATGATTTTTGTTTCCTCCAAAGTTCTATTTCAGCTTTCTGTCATTTATGGGTCTAATAGTGCTATGGAACGTAAGGAGCTGTGGGATTCTATTGGTGCTATTGCCCTGGCCTCTGGCATTCCTTGGGCCCTATTGGGGGACTTTAACGCTGTAGATTTGCCTCTGACAAACTGGGGGGTACTCCTTTAACGCAATCTGCCCTTTTTGACTTTAATAGCATGATATTCTCTCAAAGCCCGATGGACTTGCACTCGGTTGGGAACAAATTCACGTGG
>NW_021478655.1:0-396 GCF_001605985.2 Dendrobium catenatum | reverse complement strand
AATTTAGAAGTGCAGTGAGAAGTAGTGTTGACTCCAACTACCCTTGAAAAGGCTTAAGGATTTAGGTTTTGTTGGCCCAGACCAAGTTTCGTAGAAACTGAACTGGGGTCTCCCTTGTATAGATTTTGAATTAAAATTAATTTCAAAGTGTTTAAGTTGAAGAGAGAAATTCAATCTTTTCAATTCTCTTGCCTATGTTCTTCTATCTGATAGAAAATTCATGCATGTTGAAGAATCTGAATTCAAGATTTTCAAAGTTAAGTGCTTGAAGGTGATCAAGTATTTTTAGATTTAAGGACATAGAGGAAGGAAGCCATCTTACTCTTCTTCTCTTTTTCTGGTGACGCATATTGCGCATCTTTGACTTTTTGTGCACTTCGTGCATTTCTTGATTTT
>NW_021478654.1:0-1484 GCF_001605985.2 Dendrobium catenatum | reverse complement strand
TCGACCCGAACCGAGCAGGTTTGGATCAAACCGAGCCGTCTTTTAACCCAGATCAAGTTGGATCCAATTGCCACTTGCATTGGGTGCACCAGACCCAGACGTATCTCCCATACCAAACCCAGGGTCTAACCTAACCTGGATCGAGCTCAATTCGACTCGAACCGAGCAGGTTTGGGTCCAACCCAGCCACCAGTCCAATCCAGACCTTCCCAGACCAAATTGACTCCACCCTTGGCTCCACCACGTCCCCATCGGCCTCCCCAAGTCAACTCGACCCAGACCATGGCCGGTGGCGGTCGGAGCCAATGGAAATTGAGTTTCGGTGGTACCCCCAGACAATTCCTGGTTCAAGGCTGCTGTTCACCGGTTTGATCCCCACTATCTCCCCTGGACGTCGCCATCATCCACCTAGTAGCGATCCGAGCCCTCTCCAGCTCAATCTCGGCCGTCCAAGTTCCCGAAAGGTGGCGAAATACCCTCAAGCTCGCCAGACCTCCAGAGGCATTGGCATTCATTCTCAATTTCTCCCCAGAGCTCCTTCGAACTCCCAGATGCTTCCTCCGAGCTCCGAGATAAATCTCTCCTTCCGTTCGAGCAAGCGCCCGTGAAAGCTTTCGGCGTCCCGCTCGAAGTCGCACCTCCGGCCGTCCTCCAATCCCGACGTCTGAAGGAGAACTATTTGCCATCGTCCCCTGAAGCTTCCTGATAGAGAAGCTCATTCGTTGAGGCCTTCTCTGTGGTAATCCCTCCATCCCGAGCTCCCTAGATAGGTAGTCCGGTCAAGTGTGAAGGAAACCTTCACCTCAATAGATCTCCACCGTTGGATTGAAGGTTTCCACCGTCCTGATCCTCCCTGTGAAATTTCATCGAAGTTTGCTGGCGGGATCGCCCGGATCAAGCCGGAGAAGCTCTGCGGTCTCGGATACGAGCGGGAGGTTGAAGACGAAATCTCAGCCGTTGATCTCGATCAACGGCTCGGATTAGATCCCGCAGTATCGGAGCGCATTTAATCCCAGCCGTTCAATCCGCCATCCAACGACTGTGGTTAACCCGGTTGTTATTGCTTGGCAAATTAACGGTTAGCGCCAATCATTGCTTGGCCAATCAGCGCGAGGCGCGTGTAAAGGCCTGCTGACTGTGTAATTGCCGGATTAATAAATGTAAAAATTCAAGGGAACTTCAAAAATTCATAACTCCCTGCACACTTGTCCAAATTAGGTGTTCTTAGGCTCATTGGAAAGGTCTCAGGGAGATCAACAAAAACCCTATTATTCTAGACCCTGGTTAGGTCAGTGTTAGGCTTAATTTCAATTTGAGTATTTTATGAATTTCCTTAATTACTTTTTAATTACAAGTCCACCAGGTCTGGAATTTTGGGAGATTGAAATTAGGCATGTTTTTGACATGTCCAAATTTTATCTCCCCATTTTAAGTTGTTCATGGGCACTTTCCCTAATTTTTAAGTTTAAGGGTCATGGTTTGAC
>NW_021478653.1:0-243 GCF_001605985.2 Dendrobium catenatum | reverse complement strand
GTCATGGATGCTCTTACTAGACATTTGCAAGAGGATGAACCCTGGTGTGTGCTTTCTTGCTGATATTATTCTTCTTGTTGATAAGATTAGCGAGGGAGTTGAAGGTAAACTTAAATTATGTAGGTAAACTGGTCAAGAGTCTAAAAGTTTTCATTTGAGTAGATCTAAAATTGAATATGTAGAACCTAAGGAAGAAGATTAAGAGAACTTTCTTGCAAGATCTTGAGAGGGAGTGAGGAGGGA
>NW_021478652.1:0-249 GCF_001605985.2 Dendrobium catenatum | reverse complement strand
GCATCAGCTTCCTCCCCCGGTCCGACCGCCCGAGCAGGCTCCTGGGGTCTTGCTGGCCCAGCCCGTGGGGGATCCCCCTCCTGGGGATCCTCGGTGATGGATGTCGTCAGGGGCCCTTTTGGGATGGCATCTTGGGGGACTATCCGTCTTTGGATTGGCCTTCACTGTGTTGCCTCTTGTTGGCCTCTGGTGATGTTCGGGTTCTCCCTTGCCCCCCCCATGTGGTGTCAACTGGCCTTTGTGTCTTCC
>NW_021478651.1:0-248 GCF_001605985.2 Dendrobium catenatum | reverse complement strand
AGTCTTAGAATGTGTAGGAAGTGTAATTTTATGATTAATTGTGACTTATGATTGATGTGTTTTATCTCAGAAGTATGAACCCTGAACAGAATGCCACTGATGGCATTAACATGGAGGAAGGGAGGGAGCTACCAGAAGTAGCTGAACCTCAGAGGAATAATAGTATGGAGTCATTCACTCAAATGATGGAAGAGATGACTCAGATGATTAGAACTTCCCAAAATCAGGCCAGTGGCAGTGGAGGTGGA
>NW_021478650.1:0-544 GCF_001605985.2 Dendrobium catenatum | reverse complement strand
TGAAATAATAAATCAACCTGTTAAAAATGAAGGCTGCGTTTTTTCTCTTGCTCGCTCTGGGGGATGCTAGGGCATCGCCCTAGCCGCCCCTCTCGGCATTTCGAGTGCTGGATGCTTCTCCTCACATATTGCAGAGAAGTTTGTCCTTCTTCTCGCTTTGATCTGAGTTTTTTCTTCAAGCTTAAGCTTAATGGTGAGGTTTCAGTGACAGTTTTAAATCATCGTAATGTATTGATCAAACTTTTTAATGATCTGGATTATTGTCGGGTCTTTGCTCATAGATCTTATTTTGTAAGTAATTGCTTCATGAAATTGATTAAATGGTCTCCTACGTCGGATGTGGAGGTTGAATCACCTATTATCCCAATCTGGATTTCATTCCCTAACTTACGGCCTCATTTATTCGCTCCGCGTATTCTTCATGGTTTAGGTCAGATCTTTGATAAACCCTTGAAGACGGACAATGCGGCCTCCTCTGGTTCGCGTCCTCGTGTTTTAGTTGAACTGGATGTGTCCAAGCAGTATCCGAACAAGATTTGGATTG
>NW_021478649.1:0-757 GCF_001605985.2 Dendrobium catenatum | reverse complement strand
TTATGAGATTTTGATAATTATGTATCCATCTTTCTACCAACATGTACATAATGATTAAAATTATAACATACTAAAAGTTACGCAGTAAAAATTTGCTTAAAATGAGATATAGCAATATTTAAAAACTTTGGTCAAATTAAAATTCATAAAACACAGAATACACAAAATCATTGAAATCAGAGATTGGATAACGGTAGCTTACCTTGAGACGAGAAAATTCTTTAAGTGCATCAACCTACAAAAATTATTTTACGGTCCCCAAACCAAACCCTAGGTTCTCTCTCCTCCTCTCTTTTCTTCTGAAATTTTCTTTTTCACTTCTACGTTTTAGCAAAAACGAAATACAAAAGCCTTTTGAGAATTTATGGAATTGAGCAAGGATATTTATAATAAAAAATGCTGAGGACGTATTAGCAATTAAATCTAATGTTTAATTATAAGCATAAAATTTATATAAATCTTTTTATATCTTCAAAATTTGGAATCCAAAATTTATGAAAATTATATTCATAAAATAACCCAGCATGTCTAGAAGACTCTTGTGAAGTCAGTTTCCAAAACTAATACTAAACAATCCCAAAAAACCCACTAGTTCCCTCAAGTGTCAACTTCTTAAGAAATTACAATAAATTTCTTTTTCATATCTACACTTCTTATAAAATTAGGAGTAAATTATTATAATTAAAGCAAAACAATATCTGCATTCTACAAAAGATGATTTGTAAATCAAACTTATAATGAGCCCTAAAATATTTTT
>NW_021478648.1:0-253 GCF_001605985.2 Dendrobium catenatum | reverse complement strand
AGTTTCTTGTCCGTGGAAGGGTCGGTAGAGGTAAGGATTCAGCATCTAATTTTGGTTCTCTACCAGCTTCATGAAGAACCAAAAGGAGATTGGTTCTTTGCCTTACCGGGGTGGAAAAAAGAGGTTCTTTGTAAAGGCTTCTTCACCTAGCTTTGGGTGCTAAAGGAGAGTCACGAGTATAATGCAATACTCAAAGGGCGCCCTTGGGGAGTGGACGTAGGTCAAGTTGACCGAACCACTATAAATTTCTGTG
>NW_021478647.1:0-1381 GCF_001605985.2 Dendrobium catenatum | reverse complement strand
TCTCTCTAACATAGGGAAGAATAATCCACAACACAATAAAAATCATGTGATAAATGCAATGGCAAGATTTCAAAAAAAACTTGAAAGATATATAAGAAATTTGGCTATTATGTATAAGATAAATTAATGTAGCAAGATAAGAAAAAGATCTTAATTAAAAAGTCATTGGTTAAACTGAGTTTAGACTTTTGTTTAGAGAAAAAAATCATACCACTAAATAAAGTCAGAAGGAGGGAAAACATCAACAGTACTTCTCCATTTAACCAATTTAGAAATGCTAAACACTATCTCCAAAACTCCAAAATCTAAAAGCTTTGAAAAGATTCACCATATGTAATACCAAACAAACAAAAACAAAAATAAAATAAAAAAAATGAAAACAAAGCAAACTAGAACAACATAAAGCAAGCACAAAAAACAGAAAATAACACAAAAACTAAAAATTTCAAGCAAGTTATAAGGCAGTAAGTTTAAGCAATTTGAGCTGCCAGCCTCCTTATGTCCAGTTATCCTATGCTCACACGAGGTCTTTGGTGAGAGCACAACTGCAAACCTCATCAACAGTCAGATTTAGGAACCCAAACAACTTTGGGCCCCTTCTTAAGAAAAGTAAAGTGCAATACATATATGGTATGCTGTGAATCATGCATCTTAGGTCTCCACACCCAATATGTACTACTGTGAATGGTGCAAGTGTGTGAGATGTGTCCTAGCATGCCACATGAGAAACATCTAACTCCAGGAAAAGGGTTTCTTAAATGATTTGAGTTATAATGCCTCTTCCTGGGTTCTGGATTAGGATCAAAAGATGTCATCCAATTTTTCTTACATGTATCCAAATTATTTTGAATCCTCAAATTAGTTTTCTTTAATGCATCATTCTCAATCCTCAAATTTTTCTCAATCTTTTTAGATTTCTTAAGATCAAAATTAAATGAGGTGTGTGAAACTTTTAATGCCTTATATTCATCAATTAATTCTGAATGCTTTTTATTCAACTCATCAAATTCATCAAGAAGAGCCATGTGATTAGAATCAATCGTTGAATGATCTTTAAGAATGATTTCATACTCTTTCTACAAATTTATAAGTTCCACTTTTAAGCTAGCATGTGTCTTCATAAGTTTTTTGTATGATGCATGGATTGTTTCACAAATTTCAAATAGTTCATCATAAGTTGGTTTACATACCGCTTCCTCATCACTTTGCTCAAGATGATCTTCCCCTATTAAGCATAGGTTTGTAGTCTCTTCCTCTGGTTCAGTCTCAGAAGAATCAGTACCAGATTCTGCCCAGAAGGCCTTTTGAATTCTCTTCTTCTCCTTCTTAAACTTAGATTTTTCGTCAATCTTTTCCTTGCTTGTGTTATCTTGAAGTGTTG
>NW_021478646.1:0-484 GCF_001605985.2 Dendrobium catenatum | reverse complement strand
TGCAAGTTCTTTGCTATTAAAATAACTAAGAGTAATGTGCAGATTATTTCTATAATAACATAAAAGAAGTTTTGAAGGATAGTATGGAAGAGCAAACGTGTTATCATTATTAGAACCTTCGTTTGAAATGAACTAATGCTTTTAAGGATCCAAATAAAAACTCTCACCCTAATTGAGATAGGTTTGGGCAAGATTAGGTGCATTTCTTAGGGTTGAGTCGAGTCAAATCGGATCGGATAGAGTATTATATTATTTAAGTTTTTTTTTTTTAATGAAATTCACTTTGAATTTGAACATGATTCGAGTTTACATACATACCACTATATAACACTCATATTACATATTTAACACCTCAAACTTAAATATTTCATTTTTATCACTCAAATACAAATATAAAATAAAAAATACCACTCCGTAGGCACAAAACTCACTCCGTCTGTTTCTGGCAAAAGCTGCATCAACCCCCAACGCAACTGCTGCAACT
>NW_021478645.1:0-2037 GCF_001605985.2 Dendrobium catenatum | reverse complement strand
AAGATAGCAGCCAAGGATGTTCAAAAACGTTGAACAATAACTCTTAAATAGAACAGCTTCAAGGGAGCTCAATAATTCTAATTGCCGACATTATCATCCAGGACGATAATATTATCGTCCTGTACGATCAGTTCAAAACATAAATGATCGGCCAGAACACCGCTCTGAAAATGAACTGGATGATTGAAAATTGGCTTGATTGTCCCGACCGATCTCACAATCGTCCCGTCCGATCAGTTCAAATTAGAGGAAAATCATCCATAGCATCGCCCTGAATTCGAGTTGTTTGATCCGGATCGGCCAGAACATCGCCCTGAATTTATGCTGGCTAATATTTATTATCCATGAGCAACTAAGGGTTTTTGAATATATCGTCCCGAATGATCGTTTGATTATCCCAGATGATTTGATCGTATCAATTCATCCTTAATTGCATCCTTAATTGCCGGATCAATTTAGGAATAATTGTGTAATATCATCCAGGCCGATCCAAGATCGTCCTGGCCGATTTCCAAAAATATAGAATACCTAAATTGATTATGATGTCCATTTCTTTCTATTTTGAGCCTATCATCTTGGCTGATACAAGTATCATCCAGGCCGATCGGCATGACAGCTGCCTTAACTCAAAAATCATGTTTAGAGTTTCTATTTTAAACTCGATCGTCCATGATGATATTAATATCATCCCGGATGATGTGAGTAAAAATAGAAATTCTAAGTCACTCAAGTGTGTGTGTGTGTGTGTAGGGTTACTTAGCATCATTCACTTCAAAGATTACAGTTGACTCAAGAAAGGGGAAAAAAGAAAATTATAGACTGACTCAACCCTAATCTACCCAATCTTGAGCTGGCTCTGATTTCTGTCCGATCTTTGATTCCTGAAGTGTCAGTAGTAACAGGCAGTCAAAGAGAAGTAAGAGTGTTTGCCAATCATCAAAACATAATCCATGAAATCGAATTTGCAACAATCTCCCCCTTTTTGATGATGACAAAACACTCTGACAATTATTTTAAAAATAGCAGTCTAAAACATTGAATCGAAAGTGCAAGCATACAAACATACTTCTCCCCCTTTTGACATCTCAAAAAGGAGGAGGAAAATAAGAAACAAAGCAATCAAAAGATCCCCCTTTTTGTTTTAACCAAGGCATGAACATGATGAAGTATCCCATGTGATTGATTTTAAAAATTTATGAGTTAATGAGTTAACAACATCAAAAATCCAAAAAATAGTAGAATATCTGATCATGATTACCCTTAGCTCGGACTTTCTTTTAGGGTAAAATTGGCTTTTGAAATCAATGACCTAACTCAAAAATTCAATTGGATATGAGAAAAAGGATTCATTCATTACTTGGTTTCAGAAAAAATATCTTATAGAATAATGAACCAAAGTAAATTTATCATAATCGCAAAACAATCAAAATCAAGCCTTTGATACATGAAAACTTCTAAGTTTTATAAGATTTTAAAAGAGAGGAGAGCTTGCTTTTGGTGGGCTCATTTTATGCCTCTTGTCAATTGAATGGCGCTTTACACTTCTTTTGATTTTTGATACACTTTGTATATATTTTTTTTCAATTTAGCGTCATTGCGCATCTTTTGTTGGCATTGTTGGCCTTTTATTTTTTTTGCAAGCTTCATTCTCTTTAATAATCTCTTAAAAGAATTCTTAGTTGTGAGTATATCTTATAGATATTAGAGAATAGGAGCTCTCTCTCTCTAACATAGGGAAGAACTATCCATAAAATAGAATCAATAACCAATGATAAGAGTAACGAGGAATCTTGATGTGACAAAAAGACTTTAATCATTATAAATACAAGATAGATTTACTTTAGCAAGGTTAGAAAATATCTTAATTTCATACACAATTGTTAATTTGAAATAGATTTTTGATTAGAAAGGACAACTGTGACACTAAAAAAGGTTAGAGAAAGAGACACAATCAATGGTATATTTTTGCCATCTAATAGATTATGAGATGTAAAACTTTGACTATAAATTTTCAAAAGCAAGGACAAAACATACGAT
>NW_021478644.1:0-308 GCF_001605985.2 Dendrobium catenatum | reverse complement strand
GGTGTGCAGCCCTAAGAAAGCAAGAGGTTTGGGATTACCTTCTATTAATGCATTATATCACAGTTTTACCTGCTCTCTTATTTGGAGAATGTTTTCTAGAGATAATGCTCTTGCTGTATGGTATAGAGGAAATTATGATTCTCCTTGGAATCCTTCGCCTACTGGGGCCTCTAAGTTCTGGAAGTTGATTTGCTCTGTGGCTAGAAAGATTAAGAATAATTTAAATCTTCACATTACTACGAACAACAGCTTTTCTTTCTATTGGGACCCCTGGTGCAATGGCAAGGCTATTGCTGATCTTATTAATC
>NW_021478643.1:0-1244 GCF_001605985.2 Dendrobium catenatum | reverse complement strand
TTCCCAAGATAGTGCTGTAATCCCAACCAAATCCAAACATAAAATCCTTACAATCCCAAACAAATCTAAACATAAAATCCCAAGTTGTTGACTCTTATGCATTGGTGATGGAGATGTTGACTACGTGGGTGCATAAAATTTAAAATATATTGCATATATATTTATGCTGGCCTGACAGTCGAAGAAACCCATGTTATGTGTGTATTTGTTTGGGGAATGAAGCATTAATCTATTGAGGAACCTATTGTTCAGCTGAAAGTATTTAGATCACGAATTAAAACAATCTCCAAATAATCCAAGCGGGAGTGGACCAATTTTTTTTAGTTACCCAGTAACACATGCAAGACTATGATGAACCTTATCCTAATGCACACATATCAAATACCGCAAACATGCAACCACCAATGGTAAAAATCAAGAATGTAACATTTTATAGTTGACTAGCGGCAAGACTATAATAGACCTTATCCTTGGGCACCTATGACTTATATCTTCTGTGTGGGTGATTTAGCGAAGATTGAACTCGAGCTCATCCCCCAAGTCTTGTTATGGTTATGCTCCCCTCCCACACGTCATAAGCATGACAGGAACAGAACCAAAAGTGAAATTGAGGCACCCTTAATTGATGGAAGTTGACCCAAAGATATTTTCAATTTGTTAACAAATAATGACCAATTTTATGAGAAACTAAAAATATCTGAAGATCCTTAATCCGCTTTGTTAAAATGTAAGTCATGTAGATAGACAAATTATTTTGGACTAGAATGAAGAAGCAACTTGCCATGATTGATAATTAGCTAGTTGGTTGGTGGGGAAAATGATGAAAGGATCGAGAATTTTCTCCCAAAAAACTATCAAGATCAATTGATGGATGAGATTTTAACCATTTAGTTGGGTATCATGCTGCTGCAGATTACGTGAATCAATTTACCATGTTGATGGTCAAATGTAAAGTCATGGAGGACACTGAATGGCCATTCCTAAGTTTTTTGAACTACATCCCCTGCAGTTAAACTCAAAACCAAAATACTGAAAAGAAGAATCAAGCATTAGAGTAGAGTGACTGAAATATTCATCTTCCTATATTGTTCTCCCAGCAACCGAGATGCAATTATATGCATAAAGGAAATCATGTAAAAGCAAATCAAGTTTGTTATATATGGTGTAGATGACAGAGGCAAAGATCCAGAGATCTGAAACAGTGCACAGGTAGTGGAGCAGTCAGATGGAGCTGTGAGCCGTAA
>NW_021478642.1:0-354 GCF_001605985.2 Dendrobium catenatum | reverse complement strand
TAAATAATTAGAATTAAAGATTTAATATGAATAAATTAAAATTAAAAATCATAAGCAATCCAAATTTCTAATTGGTAATCTTAAATCCTTATATTAAACTCATTAAGATTATAAAACATATTCAAAGCAAAAAAATTGATATTCAAAACTATTAATTATGTACTCCATAAATTAAAGATAAAAAAGAAATGTTAAATGAATAAAGATAATTTGTGTAATTAGCGCCAAAGTCTTTGTAGTCTTTGTTGGACAGCACTGCGGTGTCAAAAGTTAAACTTTACAGTGCCATTTTCTTTGTCGTTCAGCACCGCAATGTCACACTCTATAATGCCTCGGCGACTAAATTGCTTTTCT
>NW_021478641.1:0-1133 GCF_001605985.2 Dendrobium catenatum | reverse complement strand
GGCCCAAACGAAGCCTATATTAGATTTTTTTTCTAGCTTTTGATTTTGTAAGAGCTAAAACCTTATTTAAGAAAAAAATGAGCATCTCATCACTTATAAGAATGAATATAGTAAAAATCAGACTTATTATTTTCTTATAAGAAAAATAAATCGCTTAGATTGCAAAAATTGTAAAATTACTTCAAAGAAAAATTTATGAATCCAACATCGTTTATTAGTTTTGAATATTAAGATGAACGAACAGAATTTGAAAAATAAGTAAAACATTGTTCTACGATTAGATGGGGGCATTTAAAGAACACTAATAAAATTTTTATGAGTAAAATTCGATATTTTGAAATTTTGTTTGTGCTTAAGATAGCTAATGTTTTATAAGAAAAAGTAACCAGTAATATAAAAATTGTTGCAAAGTATATGCTTGGAGTATAAAAAAGAAAAAATCCTAATAGTAAAAATAGATGTGAAATCAAAATGTGCAATAAAATATCAAAAATAAAAAAAAATTCTAAAAATTAATTTGAAAATAAAAACTCTAAAAATTAGGAAAGATTTAAAAAGACCTATAAGGAGTCTAAGAAAACAATCTACAATTTAAAGATTTTTGTTTTTAATGATTTATATGAAACACTAGATACTAAAGAAAACAAAAGATATATGTATAAGTCAGCCAAACAAAGAGATAGGAGTGGTAAGAATTTAGATCAAGTGAAGTGCATTAAAGATGAAAATCAAAAAAAAAAAAAGATGATATTCAATAAAGAATGATGAGATACTTTGCTCAGTTTTTTATGCTTTTTAATGAAGATTATGAAAATACGATTGAATTTAGTGACCTCAGTACTCTAAATGAAGATATAGATTTTATTTTTATTGGTGTACTAGTAAAACTAAAGGTTTTCGCTTGAGTAGATCTAAAACGGAATATATGGCGATCAAGTCATTAATAAGAGTACACTTTTTAGATATCTTGGATCTATTGTTCAGAGTGATGGTGAAATTGATAGATATATTATTAGCAGAATTAAAGTTGGATGGTTGAAGTGGAGGAATGCATCGGGCTTGTTTTGTTATAGAAAAGTACCCCTCAAACTCAAGAGAAAATTCTATAAGATGGTAGTGAGGCCTGCAATGCT
>NW_021478640.1:0-1498 GCF_001605985.2 Dendrobium catenatum | reverse complement strand
AAAACGCCTCAATACCCGAATACGCAATTTCATTGGTACCACTCAAACTTAAGGGAAAATCCTATAAGATAGTCGTTAGACCTGCAATGTTTTATGGTGCAGAATATAGGCCATTAAAAGAGAAGCATAATATTAAGTTAAGTATTGTAGAGATGAGGATACTTAGATAGATATGTGGCTTTACTCATAGAGACAGGATACAAAACGAGCATATACGTGAAAAGGTTGGGGTAGCTCTAGTGGAAGATAAGATTAGAGAGAGCCGCCTTAGATGGTTTGGTCACATAAAACGGCGGCCTTTCAATGAACTGGTTAGGAGAGTAGATGTGTTAGATTTGATCTATGTTAAGAAAGCTAGAGGTAGACCTAAAAAGATTTGGTTAGGAATATTAGAAATGACCTTTCTTTATTAAATTGAAATGAGAATTTGACTCTTAACATGACACAATGGAGAAAAAGGATGCATATAGCCGGCCCCACGTGGTTGGATAAAGGGTTAATGTTGTTGTTGTTGTGTTTTCACATTGAAGCTAAATTAATTAATATCATATCAAATAATAATTTTACCTCAAATTAACTTCTCATTCAAGATTTCAATCTTATAAATTGAAATCCAAACTTAATTTGGGGAAGAAAATATGAAAATATAATTCTTATCAAAATCCTCAAAATTTTATCTTTCTTTTTGTTCCTCTCATTTTCTTTTATTCTTCTTCTTCCTCCTCTCATTAAATCATCTGTATGTGCTTTGACAAACATGTTGAACACGTAAACTTAAAAGTTTAAGAATGTTGTGTAGATGGTAAATAAATTGAATTCAAATTTGCCTTGCTTTGAAAAGCATGCAATTACCCTAAAAAAGTGTCATGCAATCTATGATTATTTTTTAAAAATCAAACTCATCATTGCATGGTACTCCCAAGTGTGTCGCTTTGTTATAGGGCAATCTTATTAGTCTTACATGTCAAGTTAGATCCTTCTCCTTACAAGAATGAGAGTCGACAAGACTTGTGCAACCCTGGTAATCACCTTTGCAAAAATTGTTTAGATAAAATTGAATGATACGCAAGCAATGAATCCAATCTTTTGTTGGCAAACAAACAGAGTTGACAATGTTCAAAATAATAAAGTACAATCATCAAAATAGATTTAAAATAACAAAGAATAATCATCAAAAATACTCATATAAATGGCATGTTCATTGCATATCACAACCAAAGGTGATGCGGACATCAGCAACATGATTTGGTGCATCTATCACAAGAGGCGTCGTAAATCGACGGCTCTAATTTATGTTGTCATTTATGATTTATTTTATGAAGTTTAGCTTTTATTTTATGTTATTTCATGTTTTACCCCTAGGTTAGTTTATTTGAGTGTGGTGGCCCAAGGGACATTTTTGTAATTTTTTATTTTCTCATGATGTGGCCTATATATAGGGCCTTAAACTATTGTAATAGAGATGGTTAATTTGATATGAAAATTTTGTGTTTTCCAC
>NW_021478639.1:0-265 GCF_001605985.2 Dendrobium catenatum | reverse complement strand
TAAACTAAACTCTTAATTAACCCTCAAAACCTCTAAAAAATGTAATAAATCAAATTTAAACCCAAAAAATACAAACAACCACTCTAACTGACTAGAATGGAGCCCTTAATCAATGAAAATTAAAAGAACTTTGATTTGATAAGAAATTAAAGCTTAATTTAAATTTAAGAAAAATTTAATATTTAATTGATTTAAATAATTAATAATAATTAAAAATTCCAATAAATTCCCAAACACTTGGGAATCCCACCTTAAGTCACTTCTG
>NW_021478638.1:0-429 GCF_001605985.2 Dendrobium catenatum | reverse complement strand
TTTGAACATCCGCTGTCCAGGTACCATATGCTCCCAAGAGATCTTGTGTGAGAGCAATCCTGCAAAACTCTCAAATGTTAGACCTGGGAATCCAAACAAGTTTGGGTTCAGCTTTAAGAAATTTATAATCAGATGCATGTATGATATATCTAGGTTTATGCATTTTAGGTCACCACACCAAATTAGATTTCATCTCCAAAGTACAGGTGTGAGCTATATGTCCCAAAAATCCACAATTATTACATTTAATATTAAGAAAAATATTCCTATATTTTCTTCCATATGATTGTATTCTAAGGGATTTCATGAATTTAGGATAATATTTAGGATTTGTAAAATCTTCAAGTTTAGGAGGGTTTCTATTATCATCGAGAGCTCTTATTGTGAGTTTATAAAATGAATTCATATCTTCCAAGATTCGATTGATAT
>NW_021478637.1:0-420 GCF_001605985.2 Dendrobium catenatum | reverse complement strand
AGAATTCAAATTCAAGATAATCCCCCCTTTTCCTCCTAACCCCTAATTAACCATAAAGGAGTTTTAGAAAATGTCTAAACAGCCCCTCGCATTCAAAATTTCCCTCCCAAAAATCTTCCCTGGCCCCCGTCGGCTTCTCTTCACCCGCTCGGTTCCGCCTGCTTCTCGCGGTTCCGTCGCGAGTAGACCTGGACCGGTGGACCGGTCCAACCGGCCCCTCCTGGGCCGGCGTAACAGTTTTCTATATGATCACACTCAAAATCTTATAACAATAAGGACATGACATGTGCTCTATGTTTGAGTGGTCATCATGCATGCGAGACACTTATATTTTTCTGATTGCTTATGCCCAGATTGTTCCTAATGGCTATGTTAGCAAGTTTCGAGCCATAAGATACTAAAATTTGGCCTCTTCAGTAA
>NW_021478636.1:0-703 GCF_001605985.2 Dendrobium catenatum | reverse complement strand
TATCTTCTTTCTCTTCCTTCTGCAGCAAAGGACAGACTCTCCCTTGGCGGGGTTCTTCTAGTCTCCATCACTAAGGGTCGTTGGAACTTTTTCTTTTTCAGACCTTTCTCCTTTACAGTCTTCAGGACCGATAGACCCGGGTTGAGAGAGTTTCGGGTTCTTTTCTCTTTGGAGGAGCTGGGACTTCACGTCGTTGCTCCCAGAAAGACTTCTTCAGCTCCCCAGTAGAGCTGTTTCTTCTTACCCATTTCTGGTTTGCAAATCCATTCCGGGTTGGAATGTTAGCTTCAGGCTCTTGGGCCGGCAGATTGGAAGGGTGAACAGGTAGTTGTTGATGCTGAGCTCGGAGCTCAGCATTCATCTTCCTTCTTTGTCTTCTCGTAGGCCTTCCTCCAGATGAAAAGACCTCAACATCGTACTTTCCAGGTGCAGATAACATGGTCGACAGAGTAGTGGTATTTGTAGCCACCACAGAAACTCTTCCACCGTTCACAATTCTTCTGGTGGTTAGGGCTTCAGGCTGTGACAGCCTCTCGAACACAGAAATTCTCCCACGAGAATTTTCAGCAACAGGTCGTTGTGCCGGCAGATTCACATGACGGGTAGGAGCTTCAGTAGCGTTGAGTCTTCTAGCAGACTTCTCAACATTCCTACCATTCACAGGAAAGGCGGCATTCCTTGCAGCAATCGCCGGGAAGTCAAT
>NW_021478635.1:0-211 GCF_001605985.2 Dendrobium catenatum | reverse complement strand
CTTAGAGGTATTTCCTTAGTAAGCCATATATCTCCTGTGTACACTCTTAATTAGAATGTTAGGATTATCCAGCTTTTCTTGAAAACTTCTATAATTCCCAAAGCAAGTGATCGCATAAATTTGACTCCTATTTTGTCCATTATCTCATACTTCATCATGACTAAAACTTCTTTTGATGAATCCTAACTTATCATGAACTATATTTATAAAC
>NW_021478634.1:0-1135 GCF_001605985.2 Dendrobium catenatum | reverse complement strand
TATAGATTTTATGTATAAGAATTATACACACTATATACAATTTTATACAAGCATTATACACACAATGTATAAGTTTATACATTATATATACAGTCATTATACACAACATTTACAAGTATTTTACACACAATATATAAGTTTATTCAAATATTATACACACGCTATGTACAAGCATTATACAGACTGTGTATAATTTTATACACATTATGTAAAGAAATTATATAAACTATGAATAAGTTTATGTATATTATATACAAGTTTATACACGCTATGTATAAGGATTATACATACCATGTATAAGTTTATACTTAGTATAACATAATTTTAACACATTATGTGCAAACATATACATGTTATATATTAGGCTTATACATACTATATATAAGTTTATATACTATGTGTATGTTTAACATGTTATGTACAAGCATTATACATGCTATGTATAAGTATTATACACACTATGTACAAGTTTATATAAACATTATACCTGTATGTACAAGTTTATACATGCTATGTATAAGCTTTATAAAAAATATGTATAAGTTTGTACATGTTATATACAAATATTATACACATTATGTACACGCTATACACAAGCATTGTACACACTGTATATATGAATTATACATATTATATATAAGTTTATATAAGCATTCTATACTACATTCAAAGCTATATACAAGTATTATACATAATATATACAAATTTATACACACTATGTACAAGCATTATACACACTATTCATAAGTATTATACACTATGAACACATTTATAGATCTTATGTATAAGTTTATACAAGCTATATATAAGTATTTTATATGCTATATACAAGCATTATACATGCTATATAAAAATTTTATACTTACTACGTATAAGTTTAAACATGTATTATGCATACTATATAGAAGTTTATACATGTTATCCATAAAAAATATACTCACTATGTATAAGTTTATACACGCTATGTATAAGCATTATATATAGTATATATAAGTTTGTACAAATAATGTATAAGTATTATAAATATTATATATAAGTTTTATGCACACTATGTAAAAGTTTTACAAGCAATATACAAGTATTATACACACTTTGTACAAGTTTATACATGATATGTACAAGCATTTTACACACT
>NW_021478633.1:0-255 GCF_001605985.2 Dendrobium catenatum | reverse complement strand
GACGGTGGTGATGGTGGATGACAAAGGGCAGCGACGGTGGCGATGGTAGATGACAAAGGGCAACGATGATGAGCGGGGGTGTTGGCTGCATGAGGTAGTCGACGATGAGGGACGCCAGTGGTGATGGTCTGCAGTGGAAAGCAGTAGGCGACTGGTAGCAGTGGTGGTCAGTGGCAGTCGATGATCGTTGGTGACAGTGCTCAACATCGGTGGTGGTGGTCATTGGTGACAACGGGCGATGATGACCGACTAGAG
>NW_021478632.1:0-483 GCF_001605985.2 Dendrobium catenatum | reverse complement strand
AGCAGATCCAAAGATCCCAACTTGTGATTAATTCATCATAACTATATGAGACGAGTCCTGTAATTAAGGAATTTTGAGAACTCTGTTGAAAATAAAGAGGATGATGATCTTTTCTGATGGCACATTTGACGTTTTTCCCATATCTAGGTACCAAAGCTGTTCATATACTATCTGATTAAGTGAATTCCTGAATTGAAAATTTATTATTATTGTTGCGTCCTGAAAAATTCGCTGCGGTAGAGAAATATAAAATTTAATGTCATAGCTTTGTACAAAGATCTAGCACACAACCAGTAAAAAGAAAGAGTGTAGCGTTCATAAGAGACACCAGAGTTTTTACGTGGAAACCCTTGAAAAGGGGGAAAAACCATGGGGCTTGGCCCAGTTTGAATGAATCCACCAGTGCTTGCAATTGATTACAAATGAGGTCCTTCCTTAGGAGGAAGGCTGTGAGACCTCGTTCCCTTACTATTCCTCTCTGAT
>NW_021478631.1:0-241 GCF_001605985.2 Dendrobium catenatum | reverse complement strand
TTTTTGACTCACACTTTGCTCGTAGGCAATGAGTGAGTCGATTAGATTATCTAAAGAATAAGCATTCAAATCTTCTGATTCACATATATATGTGACTTTGGCATCAAATTTATCAAGTAAAGAACGTTAAATTTTACTAACTTTTTCAACATTTGAAAGTTCTCTACCTAAATCATGCAATGACATCACAATTTGATTAAATCCAGTAAACATGTCTAAGATAGTCTCATATGGTTTCATG
>NW_021478630.1:0-217 GCF_001605985.2 Dendrobium catenatum | reverse complement strand
GATTCTTGTCAAATATGCTATTGGGAAGCGCCCATGCATGCTAGCTATCATTTTCTTAATAATTCTGTCGAGTGCATGTGGCAGCTCAAATGAAAACTTGAATTCTCATATTTGAGCAATATCTTCAAGTTTTATTGTGAGGAAGATAAGATTCTTATGTTTTTTACTTTTTTGGTTATCTTTTTTGCAGGAAGTCTGTGCTGAACGAGTATATCAT
>NW_021478629.1:0-8553 GCF_001605985.2 Dendrobium catenatum | reverse complement strand
TAGGATACGTGACGCCACCTTGGTCGATCCCAATTGATCAAATAAGATATATATTTTGAATGTCAAAGATGTTCTAGACGCAACGGCGAAGTCTATTCTGCGATCAGACGTTGTTTGGGTGACATCGAGTACTGAATTCTTCGATTTACATGCTATTGCTTAGGATTCTTGCCACCACCTCGGTCAATCCCAGTTAATCAAATAAGATGTATATTTTAAACGTCGATGACGTTTTGAATAGAATGGTATAATCTATTTGCTAATTGGATGTCATTTGGACATCTTTGCGTGTAAATTTTGGGGGTCGGTCATTCTTTTGTATCGATCTCATCTGATTTAACTACGAGGGGTCTTAACCTAGAAGAATTTGATGTCTTGATCGCAATGACGCAGTCCGTTTGGCAATTGGAGATTGTTTGACTCTTCAAGTGATGTGTAACACTAGCAGGCGTGTTGCCCAAATCATCAATTTTGCTCCTTTCATTCATGTTTTGGTATATAAGGTTCAACAATCATCATGTATATTTTAGTCCGTAACAGTTTGATGCCGTCTGTGGGAACTCAGTCTCACTATCCTTATCCATCGTGTGAAGGCACAAATATCTACATATAAAGTCATCAATACTCATAAAAAGTAATTTGAGCAAACAAATGTTGAGCGTAAAAGTGCACCAGGGACTTAGAAGAGTGTTTGCACCGGCTACGACGCTACAACATGTGGCTCAACTCTGCCAAGTGTGCTTTTGGAGCCGATTCTAGAAAATTCTTAGGGTTCAAAGTAACCCACCGAGGGATTAAGGCAAATTCTGAGAAAATCAGGGCACTAAGGGATATGGTGCCGCTGAGAAATATCAAGGAAGTCTAGAGACTGAATAGAAGGATTGCAATGTTATCTCATTTACTGGCTTGCTCACGGGATAAATATATGCCCTTCTTTAAGATACTCAGGATTCTAATGGACTGATGAATGTCAATAAACCTTCAAACAACTATGAAACTATGGCATCTCTATCATTACTTTCTAAACCAAGACATGGAGAAAAGTTATATTTATATCTGGTTGTTTCTATCAGGCTATCAGTTCAATCTTGGTCCGAGAAGAGAATGTTATACGATATTCCATCTATTAAGCTAATAAATTTTTATCTAAAATAGAAGGACATTATTCACTAGCTTATAAAATAGCTTTAACATTAGTTTACTCTGCAAGAACATTACTCCCATACTTTTAAGCCCATACAATTGGGTCTAAACTACTCCCAAGCGAGGCTTCTCAGATCGATCACATCTTATCCATCTTACAAGATGGAGTTCTACCTGAAGATTCCACAGCTGTAACACGGCTATGGAGATAAGTAGTGAATTTCATTATTATTGGTGTCGATTTGGACAAATAAGCCTTTACCGGTCCTTACCTCAAACGTCTCCCACCTTCAAAAGTCGATTATACACTTCAAGAAGTTTATTCAGGAGTATGTGGAGAACATTTGAGAGGAAGAGCATTAACTAGGGATACTATTAGCCCACAATGAAACATAATGCACTTGACTTCACTAAAAAGTACAAAAATTGTCAATTGTATTCCAATCTCACACATACTCCCTTTCTAGAGCTTGCATCACTTCAGAGCCCCTAGCCATTCGCTTAATAGGGGATTGATATAATTATACCCTTCCCTAAAGCCACTATACCATAAAAAATACATCATCTTGGCTATAGATTACTTCACCAAATGAATGGAGGTAGAACCTCTGATAAAAATTATTGAAGTCAATGCCAAACAATTCTACTAGAAGAATATAATATATCATTTTGGCATTCCTTCAAGGTTCATCATCAAAAATTGGACTCAGTTTACAAGAAAAATCTTTACATGTTTATGTAAAGTTTTTCATATTTAATTGGTGCATACAGCTGTAGCCCATCGTCAGGCAAATGGGCAAATAGAGGTTTCAAATCAGAAAATTTTGCAAGGGTTGAAGACACATCTAGGGAAGGCTGAAGGGCAATGGGTTAAAGAACTCCTAAATATCCTATGGGCTTATCAAACCACTGCTAGAACTCCTATAAGAGAAACCCCGTACAACCTCTACTTTCATATAGAAGCGATCATACTGATTAATATTAGAGTCCCAAGCCATAGAGTACAAACTTTTGACTTCAATAACAACTAATAGAAGCTCAGAAACAATCTAAATCTCTTCACAAAAGCAAGAGATGTAGCCCTACTCAGGATCCCTATAAACCACTAAAGAATTGCCCGTCATTATATTCGGAGGGTGAAACCTCAATGTATCTCAATTAGGGACCTAGTTCTATGCAGCATTAAGGCAGATAGAAAAGTCCCTCAGTGTAACAAACTCTCTCCCCTCTTGGAGGGTCCTTATTTGGTGGCAGTTATGTTCAAGCATGACATCTTCAAACTAAAGGATGCCAATAAAAAGATGCTCCAACGAACTTAGAACTTTGAAAACCTTTGCAAGTATTATCAGCATGTGTTATAATACTTCTTGTCTTATATTATGTATTTTCTTTTAAGTTATTGTGTAGTTGTTGTATATATCTCTTCTATGTTGAGTATGGTGGAACTCTTATATCCATAAGTCGTACTAGAAAGCGATTATATTGTCTTGCATGGTAAATAATGTGTTGTTAGCTACTTTCTGATATTGTCTCCTTTAAAAAGGATAAAACATGATAATAAAAAACTAATAATGAATCTAATCTCTTTAGATATGATTCTAGAAATACACAATCTATATTGTATCTCAATCATTGGATGATCAATTCCAGGGGGATTTGACTTAGCCTCTTTCATACATGTTAATGACATCAAGTAGTACTTTGAATAACAACCTCAAATAAGTCAAACATCATAGGAGGATATCTTGTATCTCAATCACTAGATGATCAATCCTAAGGGGATTTGATCTGATTTCTTCCATACATATTAATGTTATCAAGTAAATGATTTGACTAACAACCTTAGATAGGTCACACATCCTAGAAGGATGTCTCTAATATTCGCTTAAGCCAAAATGAACCCACTAAAATATTTCTCATTATCCAAATTAAAGCAAAATTAAGTAAATTTCATATGCATATAACAAAAAGAAAACATCAATAGTTTTTTGATATATTACTAAACTTGGCATACAAGTTTAGTTTTGATATATTACTAAACTTGGCATATACATCACATAAAAACATAAACTCGTGATATATGTAATAATCACTAACAAATTATAAATGATACAACCATTAATAGAGAAATACTACAAAATCTTAACATCATCGTCCTCAAGGGAAAAAGTCTTCTATAACTCATTTTCAATTTCATCTCCATTTAAATATGAAGAAGAGTCATCAGAAGCCTAGCTAGGTGTCAACACCTCAACATCAGCTCCAGTCTTACGTTGCACTATACAAACTCCTTTTAGAAAACCTCGAATGAAGCATTCCTCCATACATTCCAGCTCCAAGGACTTCACCTCCATATTATATATGTGATCACGAACTTCTTAACATGATCTTGAACTGTAGTCATGGATCCACAACCTACTAATCAATGCATTATAAGAGGTGTTTGAATTTATGATTTGAAACTTTACTTCAATCCTCATATCACCAAATTGTAGTGGGAGGGTGATAGACCCGAGTGCCTTCTCACCTTGTTCAGTGAACCCTCTGAGTATGAGCTTATCAAAGCTCAACTTATTTGTATCAAATGATTGGCAGGCTAAATTACATTCTTAATATGATGTGAACTAAACATCTTGAAGGAAACAGACTTATTAAATTCTCTTATGACTTTGGAAGATGACAACTCTGATTTGGACTTGGCTTCTTTTTTAGACAATAGAGTTTGAAGTCTCTTGTTCTCATTTTCAAAGGCTAATATCTTTTCCTTAAAAATATGTTGATCTTTCGCGTGCTAATTGATCGCCGCCTGCGTATCCACCAACTTAGTATGAATGCGACCCATCTATTGATTATGTAAAGGGGTTGAGGTTGTCATAATAATCAATTCTATTATGTACTCTGCTAGCTGGTCCTCCACTATATTCATCTTCTTAATCTTTTCATCATATTCCTTCTTGTATTCTCCTTGAAGATACTTGACATTCACAAACTTATTATTCCAATCATTTAAGTTCTTGATTAATTTGATTCAAGATCATTACATTACAATAATTTAAATAATAAGAAAAAGTTTGTAAGGGATATACCTTTATAAAATTTTAAAAAGAAAAATAAAAAAATAAAATGGGAACTCACTAGTTCATCAGCTCGTCAATATCCAATACATTGATGTTTGAAAATATCTTATAGAATGTATAACTTGGATGGAGAAGAATGATGACCTTTGCTAGTAACTATCAAAATCTCCTCCACTTTTTTTTTTTTTTTTTGATGCCTGAAGATTACCAGTATTCCCTTATCATTTAGGTAGAACCTTAGGAGTATGGAAAGTCACCTCTAGGACCTTGGCTGACTTCTTTAACATATTTGTATGAAATCTCCCTGCCTTAGTAGATAGTCTCACATTAAACAAATACTCTTCATCTACATATTTGCTCAAATAACCTACCTTATAGTAAAGGGCATCTACATCAGGAAGGTCGATCATCTTTATTAGATCTTCTACTCCAACATGAAGGGGAATGGATAAATCTTTCATCTTTTTCATTCTCTTAGAAGATTCCAATCATTCTTCACAAAGAAGATTACACTAAACCAGCTCTTTGATAGGACTCGAGTGCGAATATCCAACAACTAGGACCTAAAAGTGATATGACCTTATGTATTACAGGTAAGTCGACCCATCTGAGAAAGGCACTCATGAGACAACATCACACCATGATCTTTAAAAAATGCAATCAATCTCATTATGATCGACATGACTCTATAAGAAAACTAGAACAAACTCACTCCACATGTTGGTGAAATATCAGTCAACTCTGAGTAGAGGTGGAAATCGTAGCCCTGCCCGTAAATTGAACTCATAAATAGTCAAAATTAAAAAGGAGGAGAATATGCACGATCTGACTTTACAGAAACCTTTATAATAAGATTATTGGGGAAATGAAACTTCTTCTTGAAAATGATCAAGGAGTCGCTAGTTATGATGGAGTCAACATCGTTAGCTTTGGACACTTTATGATGCTTCTTCAGACCTTTATGTTGGGCTACATGATGATGTCCTTTGGCAAAAAAAAAAAATTGTGGAGGCGTGATCACCCATTTGATCTTCTATATTGAAGAGGAGTATTGAATTTGGATAGGGGATGTCACCTATCAAAAATAACAGAAAGCCTCTAGAGCAAGAAGAAAAATGGAGAAAAAAGGTAGGAGAAGGCTGAAAATTCTAACTTCTACATAAAAGATCGAGGTGCACTTGTACTTGGTAAGGGATACCAGCTATTCAATATGGTGGAATGCCTTAACTGTAAGAAAATTAGAGGGAAAAGTGAGTAAATGAGGAGCAATTTCTCCTTGCCCCAAAGAGGTGTGTGTGTGTGTGGGGGGGGGAATTGTTTTTTGACGCAGCGAATCCAATTTTGACACATTTAGAACTCAATGGAGCATCTATAATTAATTTCAAGCAATTTCAAATATTTGAGAGCATAATTTCTCAACATGTTTTTGCTCCAATCGATATTCTAACTTCATAACATGCTCAATTTATAATCAAAGATATTTTACTTGGTTTATGGCCCCGAGGGGATGTCCACGTTGATGTTCAAGGAGTGGTCGCACATAGTAATTTCCCATGAATTATAATTTTATGATTTAAACAATTTGAAATGCAATGACCTATATTTTCATACTCTAGTTGAAATATGGGGGCAACTGATATATCATCAAAAAATTATCTTAATCGGGTATGAATCTCGAGGCAAAATCAAGTTGAAAACTTCCAAAATTAAATTTAAGACCATCCAAACTCTGATTTCAGCAAACTTATAGTTGAATTGAGTGTCTCAAAAATTCAAACCCAACGACACCAAATTCGACTTAATCCGAGCCCAACTGGGTTCAAATAGAAGACCCGAAGTGCATTTGGAAAGTTCAAACCATAAATTGGATTATTAAATGATTTCCAAATGTAGCATGCTTTTAATCAAATCAGGTGGCTTGATAAAATGAATACAACAAGTCTAAGATCGTCAAATTATGATATCATTAAGACATTTAAACACCTAGTAAATGGTCTATGATCAAGGAGATCAACTTTGGTCGACCATTGAAACCACTCCCAACACTTGATCTCCCTGCTATTTACTAGCCATACCACTCCTAAAAAATAATAAATAAACCCCTCATTCCTTCTAAAAGAGGACCCAAGCAAAGAAGTGAAGAAAGAGAAATAAATTAAAGTTATCTTGCCACCAGACTCCTCGACCACCATCGGACTTTCGCCCGACCACTGATTGAAGTCGGACTTCTTCCTGTCCACCAATCGATGCCTAATTTTTTCTCTCAACCACCGATTGATGGCAAACTTCTGCTCGACCACCGATTGACGCCGAACTTTGCCCGGCCATCTACTGACATTGGATTTCTACTCAGTCAAATATTACCAAGCATTCATTTGATCTATGTTCGTCACTAGATTTATACCCAACAGTTGACTATTATAATCTGATCATTCTTCATTTTGAGGATGAATAAGTCTCTTGTAATCTATTCAAATACTAGTGGAATCATTTCAACTAGGCGTGGCCTCACAATTTTTTCTTTTTCCAAAGTTTTCTATGTAAAAACTTTTATGTCTATGAATTTCCTATTTATGTCCTAGATATCTATATAACCCTGAGATAAATTTTTTTAACTATATAACCACGTATATTCTTGTCGTGATAATTATAAATGAAATAAGACAATTGATCAAAGTTGGGGAGGATAAGAGTTTGTTTTAAAAGTAGAGTTTTTAAAAAGTTAATTTTCATTGGGAGAATTTAATTTCTGAAATTTTAATTTTCAAATTGAACGCATCATTATGAATGATATATCTTCTCAGGAGGCAAACATAACATTACCTAATAGGTTTAATTTACTTGATTAAAAATTGAACGCATCATTATGAATGGTATATCTTCTCACAAGGTTGAAAGCAATATTTTATAACCCTTGGTATAAACATAAACAATCACATCACATCAAACAACAACAACAACAACAACAACATCAAGCCTTTTATCCCACTACGTGAGGTCAGCTACATGAATCCTTTTTCTCTATTGTTTCTTATTAAAAGTCAAATTCTCGTTTAAATCTAATAAAGAAAGATCATTTATAATACTTTCTAACCAAGTCTTTTTAGGTCTGCCTATACCTTTCTTAACATAAGTCAAATATAATATCGTTACTTCCCTAACCGGGTCATCGGAAGGCCGACATTATATGTGACCAAACCATTTAAGGCAACTCTCTCTAATCTTATCTTCTACTGGAGCTACTCAAACCTTTTCACGTAAATGCTCATTTCATATCCCATCTCTAAGGATAAAGCCACTCATCCACCTAAGCATCCTCATCTCTGCACACTTAACTTAATATTATGCTTCTCTTTTAATGGCCAACATTCAGTACCATAAAGCATTACAGGCCTCACCATCATCTTATATAACTTTTTCTTAAGTTTGAGGGGTACTTTTCTATCACACAACAAGCCCGATGCATTCCTCCACTTCAACCATCCAACTTGAAATTAGCTGATCGTATCCCCATCTATTTCACCATCACTCTGAACAATAGTAGTAGTTGATGCATCCAACGATGGTTGGGGAGCAAAATTAAAAATAAAACCTTTTAAAGAAGCTTTTCAATCTACAGAAAAACTATGTCGATATTCTTCAGGAAGTTTTAAGCAGTTACCAAAATCCTTAACTTTTTTAGATTATGAATATATCCAAGGTTTCTAAAACGTGTACTCTTATTAATGACTTGATCACCCAAAGTCACAATCCCCTCACTAGGTCTATTACTACTAAAATTACACTCCATATATTCCATTATATATATATATATCCTCATTTTCTCTATATTTTCCGTAAAACCTCTTCATAAATATATGACTTCCATAGTCGACCTACCCTACATGAATTAATTTTTTGCAACATTAGTATCATGCCGCTACCTATGCTCCATAGCTCTCCCATCACATCAAACATAGTGTACTAAATCAAAAAAAATGGAAAATCAAATTCCTAAATATTTAGGTCAAGTGATGGCCCAATTTCTTACAAATTTGATAGCCCTTTATATGGAAATCAAATGCCTTTGGACAACTCATGGAGTGTTAATGACATTCCATGATTTATCCCTCCCAAGGTTCAATATAAATAATTGAATGTTTAAGGGAATATTTAGACAGAAATTCAAAAAACAAAAAATGGTGATGTAATTATTCCCTAAACACTCAATGAACATGTTTGAATTTAATTTTCCCCAATTAAGCTTTGTTTAACAATTTCAAAGAGGACTTAAGTATTTGAAATAGTTTTGAAATATATCTACAATGAATTTTTAAAATTAAAGGCCAAATGA
>NW_021478628.1:0-320 GCF_001605985.2 Dendrobium catenatum | reverse complement strand
TGAAGTGGATCAAAAGAAATAGCTCTACTGGAGAGCTAAAGAAGTCTTTCTGGGAGCAACGACAGGAGGTCCCAGCTCCTCCAAAGAAAAAAGAACCTGAGACTCTCTTAGCCCGGGTCTATCGAGTCCTGAAGACTGTAAAGAATAAAGGTCTGAAAAAGAAGTTTCAACGACCTTTAGTGATCGAGACTAGAAGAACCCCGCCGAGGGAGCGTCTGTCCTTTGCTGCATAAGGTAGACAAAGACAGTACATTCCACGCGGTGAACATCGGGGTGTGACACCGAACCCTATGTTCAGGGATCCACCGCTGAAAGGTCCC
>NW_021478627.1:0-354 GCF_001605985.2 Dendrobium catenatum | reverse complement strand
TTGGCAGACAGCCAACAACAAAGCAGTCCGCTTATCAGCAGCCGCAGAATTGCCAGCAAAACCCAAAACAAAGTCCCCAGCACAGTTTCTAATCAAACACCCAATACACCAACAATTCTCAATCAGAGAAACATCGATGTTCAACTTAAACCAGTTAAGAGAAGGTTTCATCCAAATAACAGAATTCATACCATGAGAAGTAGCACTATAATCAAAATGAATCCCAAAAGACTCCATAACAAACACAACCTTATAAAAACTTTTAAAAGAAATAAGCTTAGCAGTAAAAGAGAATTAACTTTCTCCTTAATTCTAGTAATAATGCAATGATGGTTCATCACGTTACCATTAAAA
>NW_021478626.1:0-944 GCF_001605985.2 Dendrobium catenatum | reverse complement strand
AATGATTTTTATAAAGCCATTAAGCTAAAATATAATATGGCTCAGTTTGGGACAATTTTTTTTGGTGCTTTTTAAAATAGTTTTATAGTACAAAAATTTCTTGAATTAGAAATTTTTATACTAAAAAAGTATTTTAGAAAGCAGTAAGAAAATTGTTCCAAATGAAGCCTAAGATGGACTTAAAGAAACGGACAACTTTTCTATTTTTTTATACGTATATGAGAAAAGAAAGTCCACACAATATTATTAAAAGAAGAATATCATCATTGAGTAAACCTAGGATATGCAATTCAGCATGAATAGTCAGTCAATGTTATTAAGGCATTTTCCTAAATGATTAACATGCAGGGACAGTGAGCACCTGTTGATGTGTGGTCCAATTTTACTCAATCGGTTTCTTTAGTTCTAACTTTGTTTCTACTATGTAAGCTACTATAAGGGTATAAATAGGCAATATTTTTTCTATTTTTTTTTAGGGTGAGAACAACAAAGGGAGTTCTTTATTTGTTTCTTCTTCTCTTCATGTAAACTTCTCTTTTGATGTCTGATTTTCATATTTTGCTTAACAGTTTAAAAGAAAGGATTCAACAACACCAAAAAGAACTAAGTTTTTTAATACGAAGATCGGGAAGGTCGATATACGGCTTAAATTGTAATATTCAAATTATTATTAGTGCTATGGAGTAAAAAATATAATGAATAAATTGTATATTTAATATTAGAAATGATAGTAAGGTTTTAACCTCTAATTTGCTATTATAATAGTTATTAATAATTTCATATTATTTAACATATAATTCAAAAGCAAAATTTTTTTTATTATTAGACTTAAGAGAAATATTGGTGGAAAGCCTCCTTTAAATATTAAAAATGTACAAAAGTACAGAAAGACAAGTTATAACCAATGATTACTAATTAAGTTCCCGTCCTTCACCAAATTATAT
>NW_021478625.1:0-332 GCF_001605985.2 Dendrobium catenatum | reverse complement strand
AGTCAATTCCTGGGTCAACCCGAACACGACCCGTGACCCGAAATTGACACCCCCTAGCAGCGACAATATATAAATGATAACATAACCCATTAAACTATACTTCTTTAAAAAAGAATCAAATTTAGTAAATAATTCCATTTGTCTCATCTTAAAATTTAAAGCTATCCCTATCCCAAACAAAGGCTTAAAGAAAAAAAAATATCTGACCTTAAAAGTTAAAACCATTCCAACATTGAAAAATAAAATATATATCATTTAATGTTGTCTTAAACCTTTAGGTGTTAGTAGCATCCCTTTTTGTTATTGTTGCTGACTTCCAAGGTTTATGCATT
>NW_021478624.1:0-327 GCF_001605985.2 Dendrobium catenatum | reverse complement strand
ACTCCGAACCAAATCCGGTAGAAATAAAAAAAAATAATCATATTCCTGATACCTCTCGACCAATTCTATCAGTTTAAGCCGTTCCAAAGCAGAACCATGGAAAAGCAACATAAACCATCACAAAGTCAAGCTAAGGCACCGATCAAAGCACCAACTTGAACATTAAAGTAAACCAGACAACCAGATTTCCGTCTCTTAACCGACCTGAACACAATAATCCTAATGAACACCACCGCATCCAACCCAGCAACATCAAGTATCTCTTCCTCCTTGTACCGCCACGCTGTCACCATCCACCTCGGCGACGGCACCAGCCGCTCCAAAATA
>NW_021478623.1:0-290 GCF_001605985.2 Dendrobium catenatum | reverse complement strand
GAATGAAAATTTGAAATTAAATTTCAGATTAAGTGGAGTTGCCGGGATGAATTTGAATTTAAATTCAAATTTAATGGGGAGAATTAAATTGGATGAGAGGGAATTGTGGGAGGTAATTATGAAGGCTTAATGAGGGGGCCTATTAATGAGATAGGAAAGAGATTATGCCCAATGAGGGGGCTGGCCACATAGAGAGAGGGAGGAGATTATTTGTCATAAGTAGAGTGGGGCCCACATTACTAATCAAAGATTGAATAAAATCTGAATTAAAATTCAGATTTTGAAAGAAA
>NW_021478622.1:0-400 GCF_001605985.2 Dendrobium catenatum | reverse complement strand
GCTTTTTCTGGAAATCGATCTTCTAGTTAAGGTTTAATAACAACCTTTTTGATAATCGATCTATCGGTTAGGTCCTGATGCCTGCTTATTCGGGAATCGATCTCCCGTTTCAATTTTGGCTTTTTCTGGAAATCGATCTTCTAGTTAAGATTTAAAATAAACCTTTCCGATAATAGATCTATCGGTTGGGTCCTGATGCCTGCTTATTCGGGAATCGATCTCCCATTTCGATTTTGGCTTTTTCTGGAAATCGATCTTCCGGTTAAGGTTTAAAATCAACCTTTCCGATAATCGATCTATCGGTTGGGTCCTGATGCCTGCTTATTAGGGAATCAATCTCCGTTTTGATTTTGGCTTTTTCTTGAAATCGATCTTCCAGTTAAGGTTTAAAATCAACCTT
>NW_021478621.1:0-511 GCF_001605985.2 Dendrobium catenatum | reverse complement strand
TGACTAAGCATCCTGTGGTACGGGTAATACTTGGGATTGTCTTTCTTACTCTCATTCTCAGGCCTCCTGGCCTCTAGCAACTGAAAATCTGGTTTCTTTAACAGACTCCTGAAAATCTTCTTAACTACTTCCCTCCTAAACGGATATGGTTTTTCCAATCTCTCTCTAAAAGGGACATAGTTAGGATCTCTGGTGTACTGGGGAGTAACTTGTAAGGGCTGTCTCTGAACTGGATGTGGTGGCGGTGGTGGAGGAACACTGGGCTGACTAGTCATCGGCCTTTTTCCCTTATCAGCTGCCGACACTACTGCCTTCTTCTCAAAATTCTTAACCAATCTAGGACCCTTCTTGTCTTCAGACTTCTCTTGTAGGAATGGCATCTTATGAGCCTCTTCCTGTAAATTGCTAGCCATATTAAGAAGTTTTTTAAAAGTTTTCATAGTGAAACCCTTAAGGAAAAAAGCAACAGGGTCGTGGATATTCTTAAGAAGGATCTCCACCGCATGTTGCT
>NW_021478620.1:0-213 GCF_001605985.2 Dendrobium catenatum | reverse complement strand
GACTTCTGCCGGGCCACCACTTTATGCCGAGAGTTCTCCTAAAGTACCACCCTTCTACAACGGTCTTTCTAACCCTCAGTCTTTTGTCGACTACGGTCCTTCCAACCTCCATTTCCTACTATGGTCCTTCGGACATCCATCAACAGAAAATGGTCTTTCTGACCCCGGTCTCTTGCCGACTACAATCCTTCTGACCTCAGTCACCTACTATGG
>NW_021478619.1:0-1671 GCF_001605985.2 Dendrobium catenatum | reverse complement strand
CATGCCACTGTGCTTGACGGTAGTTCTTTTCCAAAAAAATTTACAACAAGAGATTTTGAAAGGATTTTAGAATTCTTCTCCTCTGTTTCCCAGTTTAATTTAACAACTTTCCCATCTTCAGAAATCATTACTTCATCTTCCTTGAAATCCAACATAATGTAAGCCTTATTTCTCTACGGATTGACTACACCTGATGCCAAAGGCTTGGGCATAACATCGATCATCTTATCTACACCCGATAATACATTATTTGAAATATCATAATGTTGATTTTCTTTAACACGACATTGTGTACTCTCATTTATCACGTTGTGACGAGGTCTAGGGATTGCAATTGAGTTCAAAAATCGGTTAACGAAGATCTTCATTCTAGAAGAAGAAGCGGTAGTATCAAGATTAGATTTAGATAATTTTGAATTTTTTGGGGTCTCTGTTTCCTCCAGCTGAATGATACCTTTGCCCTTACCTTCCACAAAACTGATAGTTTTTGGAAAAGGATTAGAATTTCCTTTGATCACCAGAGCTCCCTGTTGAATCGAGTTACGTGATTGTAAATGACTAAGATAATTAAGGCTGGTAGATCCAACGCCAGATTCAGGGATGATCGAATTTCCTGCAACCAAATTATGATTCGATGACAAAGAATTATTACCGAATTCCTTATACTGACCTCGCCGGACGATGTTGTTGGTCTTAGTCTTCATTAGTGAAGACTCATTAACTTCTATGGGACAATCGCCGGCAGAACGCCGGCGATCGTCTACTGACATTCGCGCAGACGAATGTAACCGCTAAACAAAAATTTGAAATAAGGATATTTCTCTCTCTAAAATCTCAGACTCTCTCCCTCTAAAACAAAAGCTTTCTTATTGTGATTATTATGATATTTATAAAACAAAAGCTCTCTAAAATCTAAGTGTGACAATTGAGTTGAAAAGACCGCCTATTTATTAAAAAATGATTTGTTCGTACCAGACAAAAATAATTCATCCCGTACAAAGTTTTCGTTCGTCCCGTACGAAAATATTTCGTACAGATGATCCAATACAACCAGAATGAAACAGTTTTTCATAATCAATGCGACTTTTGAAGCATCCTTTCGTACAGACTTTTGACCAATCTGATCGTACAGACGAACACGTGTTCGTCCCGGGACGATCAAAACTTATATCATTTTAATGGCAGTTGAAACCATCCCCTACATTGAACCGACATGTGTTCGTCCAGACGAACCAAAGGTTCATACGTATGAAGTTCATATTAAAAACTACCTTATCCATTTAACCGCTTCATTCATTCATACCATCAATTGAAAAACAAATTGTCCCGGACGATCGTTACGATCGTACAGACGATGTACACTAAAAACTGCACTCAAACGGTTCAAAATCCGACAGTTTGTCACACTACACAAATCGTCCCGTACGAAAATATTTCATCCCGGACGATGATGATAAAATTTTTTTTTTTTTTGATTTTTGCACTCAAATAAAACTAAAATTCAAAAACACAAGAAAATACCAAAAACAACGATGAAACACAGACTCTAAAAGGAAAAAAATCAAACAAACAAAATAATAAACATTAAAAAAAAACATTTAATAATCAAACATACATCAATGTTGCAAGAACATTTTTTATTTAAGCATTTAAATAAATCACACCAAGCCT
>NW_021478618.1:0-242 GCF_001605985.2 Dendrobium catenatum | reverse complement strand
GCTGGGCTTTGTAAGCTCATTATATGTGGTTAAAATATTTTCAGGTCCGAGCAAGGAAGCTGGAATGGAGATTGGTCAAGACTGTCAGACGAATCCTTTCACTATTGATATCTGGGGCATCACAAATGGTATCAGAGCCAGGTTAGTGAAAGGGTTTGGTTGATAGTTTGATAGAATGGATTCATTCTGCATACATAGTGATTGGCATGTGATTGATTGCATTGTGTGTTTGTTTGGATTTC
>NW_021478617.1:0-341 GCF_001605985.2 Dendrobium catenatum | reverse complement strand
TCTTAAGGTAGTTGTTAATGATAGTGAGAACAATGTAGTGAATGATTTAAATATAATGGGTAATTTTTGTGCTTGCATTGTTGACCAATCTTTATCTAATGCTAATGATGGTATTACTCCGATTGTTGAGCAGGAAAATATTTCTCTATATATGCATTTGGTTGGGGAAGAAGATGAAAACACTAACTTGACATTGGAGGAAGGACAACTTAGCCCTACAGTTTTACATAAAAAACCTTCTGCTTTCTTGTGGATTCGACCTTGAAGGTAAATGAAAACTAGAATGATGATGGTAAGCTTATGGAGGATGATTGTTCTAGTTTTCACACAGAACTTGTTAA
>NW_021478616.1:0-614 GCF_001605985.2 Dendrobium catenatum | reverse complement strand
TGTGCATGCATGCGCATGTCATGCACGCACGCGCATGTCATGCACGCACGCGCATGTCATGCACGCACGCGCATGAATTTAGAGTTCTTATTAAGCCAAAGATAACCAATCTAATCCTCTTGTTCGTATTCGAGATCATTTAGCAAATCATCTAAAAAATTTTATTCATGTTAAAGTTGTTTAATTAATGAACAAGTTGAATATGCATAATCATTAAATTCGACAAAATCTACGTGAACATTGAATTTTTTTAACACTTGCATTCATGTCGATGTGCGCATGTTATTATGTAATTCATATGAGTATATTCAGCTTTATCCAAGTTGCTTTACTTGCTCATTGTTTTGTGAGTCATTATCTCAAACTATTTTTTTTATTGGATGTGTTGATTAATATACAAATATTGGTACATTATCACTTTTTATGAATCTTCCTAGAATTTCTCCCATCAATCTGCCCATTAAAACTTTGCCCCATTGCCACTAGTACTTCTTGTGAGATCAGCACCCAATATATATGATACGTTATAATGAAATTATCTTGATTGGGCACGAATCTCGATGCAAAACCCAACACGGAAACTTCAAAAATTAAATCCGGAAGCACCCGAACTC
>NW_021478615.1:0-809 GCF_001605985.2 Dendrobium catenatum | reverse complement strand
TTTATGTTAGCAAGATCAAAGATTGATTTATGAAACAAAAATTTATAGTTGATCTTGCTTTGCTTGTTCTCCATTAATGAGATAGATTGAGTTTAAATTTGAGAAGCAGTACACAACAATAATACACGGTAATACACAACAGTGCATAATAACAATACACATCAATATATAACAATAATGCACAACAATACACAGCAGCACACAGCAATAATATACATTAATTAATACACTGCAGTACATAGCAGTACACAATAGTACACAATAATAATACACAGTAACAATACACATCAATACACAGCAGTACACAATAATAATACATAGTAATTTACAGTAATATACATCAACAATAAATAATAAAAAACTCCATTTCCCACAAAATTTATGTAATACACATCTATGAAAAGGCTGATCAGAAAGCTTTAAAATGAACAAAATATCACTAAAATTTTTACATAGTTGATTTAAATAAACGTGCATTTTTTTGCAAGGGCATATATATACTGTGCTTTTACTGCAATCTTCAAAACACAAATGATATGCAAATCATGGAGTACAAATGACTTGCAAACTCAAAAAGTAAGTGGGACTCAAAATTACTCTTACAATCAAAGTTTGTTCTAGGGGTGCTGCCCCCGGAAACTCACGCAAGGGTGTTGTGCCTTAACCCAGCAACTGGTTTGCCAAGGGGCGTTGCCCCCTTGGACCCCACAACAGTAGTTTTCAACTTCAAGTCTTCCTCTTCCTGGACGTTTGCATGCCGCCTTTTGGACTCCGCATCCTATTTGGGTATCATCTCCTCAAACAGACCT
>NW_021478614.1:0-877 GCF_001605985.2 Dendrobium catenatum | reverse complement strand
AACAACATTCTGTTTGATTTCTGGAAAATTAGAATGTCTACATTTTTGCAATCTATAGAAATTGCTCTCATACCAATTGAAATTGATCTGATACAATTTGAAATTACTAAATGACAAGAGGGGGGGGGGGGGTAAATTGTGAAAATCTTTTTCTTAATAAAAATAACCTTAAACGAGAGTTCTAAATTTTTTGTTATTTTTGAAATTCTACAACAAAATTTTAAGCAGGGCTCCAAAAACCTCTGATTTCAAAAGTAGCCGTTACTGTTCGTACAGTACGATTACCCATCGTACAGTACGATCTTCATAAACAGACATCATCCTGGTACGAAACTGTATGAACAGTTCAAAAACAATTCATTCTGTACGATATAATATCGTACGGTATGATACACAAAATACTATTCGTACAGGACGATAGTCTGGACGATCATATGTCGTCTCTGTTCATCGTATGGTACGATTACGATCATACAGTACGATGTGAGAAAAACCAAGAGATCGTCCAGGACGATATCTGGGACGATCATACTTCGTCTCTGTTCATCGCATGGTACGATCAAGTTCGTACAGTACGATGTTCAAAATTTAATTAGGCCTTGATTTCATGCACTAATAACGGGTTAATTTAAGTAAGTATTTAAAATAGATCGTACAGTACAAATATGTTCATACAGTACGAATGGCGCAAAATCACTTACTTAAATTAAACTACGGCTAGGGTTTTGGATCTGAACATATCGTACAATATGAATATATTCGTATAGTACGATCTATTCACAGAATCGTCCACATAGCTTTGATCGTATGGTACGAATTACAATCGTACAGTACGATCTACAGAGAAGAATTTCTATGACATTTTGCATTTAAAAAG
>NW_021478613.1:0-280 GCF_001605985.2 Dendrobium catenatum | reverse complement strand
ATATTTTAGCTTTTTTAAATAAAAAATTCAACAAAAAGGTTTTTAAAATTGTCAAAATCAATCTCAAGCACGAATACGAAAAGTTGTGGGAGTACTTTTAAACAATTAAATTTGGTCCCGTTACAATTTTTTTTGCTCTGTCACTGCTTTCTAAAGCTTCTTATGTAAAAATTATAGTATCTCTTATAATCAAAGGCGGAACCAGCTTAAATTTTGAGGGGGGCAAATACAGCACACAAATAATTAAATATTAAAAAAATAATATTATATCTCTATATAT
>NW_021478612.1:0-1389 GCF_001605985.2 Dendrobium catenatum | reverse complement strand
TGCTAAAGACAAACAATAGTTTTAAGAAGATCTATTCAAAAGGTTATGTCAAATGCCACCGGATCCGCAACCCCACTCGTACAAGCGGACAAAAGGCTATATCCTTACAATAATACTGAAAATATATTTGAAAATACACCATTCATGTGCTCCGACAAACCTGTTACAGTTACAAAACACAAATATCTGAGAATATTGTGCAGGGTCAAATGCACATACTATGTTTAAACTAAATATATCCCTGCATGTGCTTCGATCAACATGTTAAAAGTACAAACACCAATGTCTGAGAATGCTACGTAGGGTCAAATGCTACAACCCACATGTGCTCCGATTGTCACATATGATTTCCTAAATCCAACAGCCTGAAAATATTACACGGGTTAAATATTCAAGTTTCATCCTCCTCCTCGAAAGGACTGGAGTTGACCTAGCTTGAATCATAAAATACCTCCCAAATTCTTGTAAAAATATAGTGACTTTAATGTCACCCCGATGATGGCCGTGTTGATAGAAAATCTCAACTGAAAATCTCAAATCTCACAAAATCTTAAACTCCTGAAATAAAATACATCTCCTAAAAACTTAAAACTTAAACACATCAACCTCCCACAACCGTTTGTCGGGGGTGATAAATTTGAAATTAGCCTCAGCTCACAAAAAACAAATGTGTGTCACGTGTATCACTAAGATTCATCCCCAAATAGTCTATCTCCAGTAATCACGTGGCACGTGCCATTTGATCGGGTGGTTTTGCCGCAAAATGCTGTCATTATATTATGATCACAACCAAAGCCCACATGTTCCCTAACGGTTTCAAACCCATGAGCGATGAATCATAGATTATATTTGATAGGCATGAAAGCCCTCTATCAGCTAAGGTGGATTCTGATCTATTCCCTTGGACAAACACCAACCCAGGTCTACAAGGTATTTTTGGATGAAGCAACCCATGGCTATCGATAAGGTACCTTTTGTCAGGTTGGGTCGACTATCTCCTCTGACTAAATAGACCAGAGACTACGATAGCCTGGGACGATATAACCATGAGATCTGGATCGGGTTCATCTTTATTCCCCCCATCACCAATTTTAAGTTAATGGTTATAAATTTTAAATCATAAAATCAAATTCAAACCCTAAAATTGTTGCTATTATATGTTGGATTTACAACATATGTAACCTCTTTAACGACAAGCCTTAAGTTCTCTCTCATTATTGAGAGGGATAATTAACTATAGGGGCTTGTGCCTATAGGAAACTAGAACTCATATAAAAAAGTCCTCAGAAAATGAGGGAAAAATAACTAGGCAGTGTCTTATTTAAAACCCAATTTGCCTTCTGAAAATTCACCCGGAACCTAAGCTCGTTAAAACTCCACCAAAAAACC
>NW_021478611.1:0-221 GCF_001605985.2 Dendrobium catenatum | reverse complement strand
AAATACTAAAATTTGAAAATGTTTGTAGGTACAAAATTCTGATAACAAATATTTCGATAAAGGTTTGCAAGCATTAGCATGGGGTCCAATGCGAAAAGTAAAAACTTGGCCAATCTATATAGTGAATGGGTTCAGATTTCATACCAAATCGTGGAGTGAATGAAGAAAAACTGAAAATTGTAGAATATGTGTTAGAGGGAACACTCATGAAGAAGATGAGT
>NW_021478610.1:0-378 GCF_001605985.2 Dendrobium catenatum | reverse complement strand
AAATGAAAATTCTAAGAGGGAAACAAATAAAGGACGAGGATTATTGATTGATGATTAAACATTCTAAAGAAAAAAAAACTGTCGTTAAGTAAATGTTTTGCTCATTAAATGACAATATCGTGCCCAATAGTGATGTAAATCTAGAGTTGTCCAAGTGAGAAGAATGTCTGCATACTATGAATCTATCATATGTGCTGTAACCTGCTTCGACGGCTCTTTCCAGTAATGTCCATGTTTTTCACAAGTGTAGTAAGCTTAGAGTTACAGGCAAGAAGTTTTTTATTTATCTTATCAATATGAACAGTATGTCCTATAATTGACTACTGCCTATTCAACCTTAGAAAAAAAAAATAGGCTATATATATATTCAGATAAGGC
>NW_021478609.1:0-338 GCF_001605985.2 Dendrobium catenatum | reverse complement strand
AGCCTGACTGCCGTCGGACGACCGTCTGGAAGACGACTGCCGCTGGACGTCCACCCGGCTACCGACCACGGCTGGACTTCAGCCCCACTGTCGTCTGACTAACGCTCAGTCCTCGACCGCCGCTGGACTTCAGCTTGACCGTCCTCATAACAACGCTTGGCAGCAGACCGTCGCCAGACTTCCACCTGGCCTCTGACTGCCACCAGACTTCTGCTCGATTATGGTCGGACCATCACCCGACCGCTGACCACTGCTGGACTTCCATTCAACAGCCGACCGCCAGCAGAATTAAGACTGACCGTAGTCGGACCACCGCATGACCGTCGCCAGACTTCCAC
>NW_021478608.1:0-844 GCF_001605985.2 Dendrobium catenatum | reverse complement strand
TGCCCTAATGTAAGAATTCTTCCTACAAAAGAAAAGAGCAAGGAAAAGCTAAAGTTTAATTGAGAAAATAATGAAAAACACAAAATCTCATGGGCAGACATAGTTTCTGAAGAATCAGACCAGGAAAGAGATAATGGTTAAAATCCTATCGTGTTTTTTTGTTTTTGTTTTTATGTTTTTTTTCATTTTTATCTTGTGTTTTTTCGTTTTTGTTTATTCTTTTCTTTTGTTGTTTTCGTAAAATTTTTTTTCCTGATCAACACACACATTCACTTTTCTAAAAATGAAAAATCTACTTCCTATTTTTTCTTGAAATCTTTGGTAAGTTGCTATTGACTTCTCTAAAAACAATCAAAATGAATGAAACTCATGTTTTTGACTCTCAATCTCTGTTTCCTAAAAGAGGTTATTCTTCTTTTGATTTAAAATCTTTTTCATCTTTTAAATTGGTTTTTGAAACTAAATTTTTTATCTCCCTACATTTTATTTATCGCATAGGAATCTTTTACAAGGTGCTGAATCTACATCATAATTTTCTTAATCAAGAATTTAGTTTTTGTCAATAGTATGAGTTTACTTTTTGTCTTTAAGATTTCAGAAAGATAGCATATTCAAAAATTAGCCAATGATCCCAAAAATAAAAGATGCGCAAAGCACCAAATTGAAAATTTTAGAATACACAAAGTGTATCAAAAGATGCGCAGTGCGCCAACCAACTGTCAAGAGGCATAAAATGAACCCTCAAAAGTTAATGCTTACCATTCTTGGACTTCTTAAAACATAAGAAAACCCTTAATTTTTTCGATATTTGAGTTTGAAAATCTTGATTCTTGATTCAACAATT
>NW_021478607.1:0-398 GCF_001605985.2 Dendrobium catenatum | reverse complement strand
AATTCGAACACATGTGTCCACATACTATTTTTGAGAACATCCTAATGATTGCACTCAGGTTTTCTTTTATTTGATATATTATAAATATAATAGTAAAGTGTAGTTTTTAAATATACTTATGATTATCTTTGAGAAATTCTAAACAAAAGGATTATATAACAATACCAATGAGATGTTATGCAAACAGAGGAAAAAAAATAAGAATCAAGCACAAATAATCACAAAAAATAGAGTTTTACCTCGTTTGGCACTGAAGATGCCTACATCTAGGAGAGGGAGTGATAATTTTACTAATTAGTAGAAAAAAAATTAGATATTACAATAGCTCTCTCTCTTACTCTCATATAGGAGCCCATAGACAACTTAAATAGATTTGAGATATCATAATAGAAAAAACT
>NW_021478606.1:0-1411 GCF_001605985.2 Dendrobium catenatum | reverse complement strand
CGAATCCTTTCACTATTGATTTCTGGGGCATCACACCTGGACTCTCTCTATAGGGAGCATGAAGCATGTCTTAGCTTGTTAAATCATGACTGTAACAATGAGAGCATTTCAAGGTCTCTTAAAACTATCAATGTGCATTTAGCTGAGGCTTTATAAATGGTATTCTTGGATTTTCCAAAGGGAAAAAATCAAATGGCTGTCAAAAGGGGAAGATGATCTTAAATTCCTATATTCTAAGATTCACCTAAGGAGAAACTATAGGAGAACTGCCATCTCTCTTGCTATGTCCAATTCTAATCACTCTTTTTCTGATGTGGTCAGGGATACTATCTCTCATTTTCAAAGGATTTATAATCCTCCTGGGAGGCAGTCCTTTGATATTCTTCATTTCCCGGTTGGTAATTTCATTCCTCCTGAGTATATTTTATCTCTTACCACTCCTTTTACTGATGCAGAAATTAAAAAGGTTGTTTTCTCTGGTGCATCAAACTCTACTCCTGGCCCGGATGGCTTTAACTTTGAATTCTTTAAATCCTCTTGGATTGTCACTGGGCCTATGATTTGCAAAGCTGTGAAGTCCTTCTACCACAATGCTTACATTCCTAAAGCTGCTAAGGCTACTTCCATTACACTGATTCTAAAGTCTAATCATGCTGAAGCAATCTCTAACTTTAGACCGATTTCTTTGTGTAATACCATCTATAAAATTATAGCAAAAATTTTAATTGTTAGAATGAAACCTGTTATGCCTCTTATTATCAAAGGAAGCCAATCTGGTTTCATTCATAAACGGATATCCACGGACAATGTTATTCTTGTCAATGAGATTCTTTTTCACTCGAGAAATTCTCCTCAATTCAAGATGCTATGTGCCAAATTGGATATTAAAAAAGCTTTTGATTGTTTATCAAGGGAGTTCCTGATTGCAAGGATGTACCAAAAGGGATTCCCTCTCTCCTTCATCAACTGGATTAAAGCATGTATCAATGATGTTTGGTTCTCTGTGTACATTGACGGGGCTCTACATGGATTTTTTCCCTCCTCAACGGGTCTGAAACAGGGGTGCCCTTTAAGCGCCTATCTCTTTTGTATTGTCATAGATGCTTTTTCTTGTCTGTTGGATAATGATAAGTTTGAAGCTCATATGGTGGAGGGGATTAGATTAATCCATTTGATGTATGTTGATGACCTCCTTATTTTTGGAAAAGCTAATGTCCAAAACTGTGAGGTATTGTGTCGTGTCATTGAAAGTTTTTCTGTGGCTTCTGGGCTTGAGGTAAATTATGAGAAAAGCACTCTTTTACTTTCCAAAAATTGTCATAATCCAAACGTTATCAGCTCTATTCTTAATATCCTATGTACCTCCACTACTATTGCATATCTTGGGATTTCAATCTCTCCTTACACTACA
>NW_021478605.1:0-224 GCF_001605985.2 Dendrobium catenatum | reverse complement strand
GACATTCTCTACATATCTTTCATCTTTGCTTATAGCGGATCAATGTATCTTTCAACCATTGATTGATTATTGACTGCAGCCAGGTTGCAACATTTATTATCTACTGTTGATTATCATCATCATACGAATATATGTTTGCTGCACACCAGTCCTCCCAATTTCGTTGGAGACCGAAATATTTGCTTGTATATCACTATTGATCCTTGGTCTAGTTGTATTCGTCA
>NW_021478604.1:0-404 GCF_001605985.2 Dendrobium catenatum | reverse complement strand
GGATTCAAGGCTTGTCTCGAGGGAAGTTCACCAAAGACCCGGCGACTCCGCCGCACCGGGGAAGGTGGAAGTGATTTTGTAAGGGCTTCTCCGCCTAGTTATGGAGGATAAAGGAGAGACACTTGTTTTAGTGCAATACTTGGAGGGTGCCTCCAAGGAGTGGATGTAGGTCAAGGTTTGACCGAACCACTATAAATCTGGTGTGTTCTTTCTTATTATTGCTTCCTCACTTTAATTTCTACAGTTGATTTATTTGTGGTGATTTTAGTTTATACTTTGCTTAAAGATTCTTCTTTACCAATTCACCACTCTCTTCATTTAGCCTTGGGCTAGCTCTATAGGGCCTAACATCCTTAACGAACTTTCAAGTGCCATCAGAGCACTTTCAAGTGGTATCAGAGCGG
>NW_021478603.1:0-494 GCF_001605985.2 Dendrobium catenatum | reverse complement strand
TGGGGGCAAAAAATAAGAACCATCTTCAAGAATTTTTAGATGCAGCTCACTCTTAATTCCAATGTCAACCAAATATTATCATGCTTGCAAGTTATCTTTAGATTTCTCAAGATCAAGTTAAGTACTAATGAAATTATCACATAATTTTTTTTCAATATGCATGACGTCAAGATTGTGTGGAAGTAAATTATACTCCCAATAAGGTAGCACAAAAAAAATTGATTTTTTCTTCCAAATATGATGTTCACTTAGGTCTACATTATGCCCTCTTTTTAAGTTTTTAGATTTGTCCAATGGAAACTAAACATCATGTAATTTTTGTAAAATGACTGCACCGGTATTCCTTATAGGTGACTTATGGATCTCCTCTGTGTTATCAAAGTATTATTTCTGTCGATGAAATAAGTGATTCTCTGGTAGCCAAAGATGATGACCGATATACGAGAATTTCATTCCACTATGAAACCATAAAGACTCTGTGTTTTCAGCACAAT
>NW_021478602.1:0-214 GCF_001605985.2 Dendrobium catenatum | reverse complement strand
TTAACATCCTCATACAAAGAAAAGGGGGAGAGGTTAAATAATCCCGTAAATCGCCAAACAAGAGAAAAGAGGGAGAGGTTAAATAATTTTAATTAAAGTTAATTAACATTAATTTTAATTAAAATTATTGTTAATTAATTTTAATTAATTATTATCATTATAATTAATTATAGTTAATTTTAATTAAATTGTATATTTAATTTTAATTAAAGTT
>NW_021478601.1:0-384 GCF_001605985.2 Dendrobium catenatum | reverse complement strand
GCAAACTCACACACACAATGCAAATACAAAGACTCAAACCCAATACCTCTTAGTTGGAAGCCTAAGCTCTCAACCAACAAGCCAATGTGAGCAGTGTATTAATTGTTCTCTTTGGCTGAGCAAATGATGAATCTCATAAAATAAAACGTATTTTTAAAAAAGAAGGTAACATTTATATTTATTATAGACTAGGAATTAAGCAGCACAAATTAACATGCTCTGTACTATTTTTCGCTTTAGTCATGAATATTCTTTCTAGAGATTTGCTATAGGATGTATCATGGTGTGTTCTTTTTGTTGATGATATTCTTCTTATTGATAAGATTAGAGAGGGAGTTGAAGGTAAATTTAAGTCATGAATATTTTGATTTTGTTCGATCAAGC
>NW_021478600.1:0-1345 GCF_001605985.2 Dendrobium catenatum | reverse complement strand
TACGGTACTCCTATAGTTTATCAGAACCTCATACTAATAATGAAGCTGAGTACGAAGCTCCGATTTTGGGGGCAAAGTTGGCCATTTGAGGGAGAAATATGCGGGTGAAGATCTTTGGAGACTCCCAACTAATAATCAATCAGGTAGTTGAAGTCTATAAAGTACTTAAGCCTGAGCTCATTCAATATCATAATAAAGTAATGGAGCTCATGTGCTTTAAACTAGAAGCAACTTTGGCTAGGATCCCTAGAGCTGAAAATGGAAAAGTTAATACTTTAGCCAAGTTATCAAAAGAATTAGCTAACCCTATTGGAAATCTCGTGTCTATTATTTTCTAGTATCGTCAAGCTCTATGCCCCGCAGACTTATTTTCTCCCGATTAGGCCCTCACAGTGTTTACTGTTGATGAGGAGTCAGATTAGAGAGATCCCTTCATTAAATATTTAAAGCATGGTAGGCTTCCAGATGATAGATCTCTCGCCGCTCAAATTAAAAAGAGAGCTTTATCATTTGCCTGTGTAAATAAAAATTTGTATCGACACTCTTTTGACTAAATGTGGTTGAGATGCCTCAATAAAGAAGAGGCTAGTAGAGTCATGAGCGAGATACATGAAGGGATTTGTGGTGCCCATCAATCTGGACCTAAAATGAAAGACATGATTAAACTCCTTGGCTACTACTGGCCGACTATGATCCACAATTTTATGGAGCACGCTAAGAGGTGTCACCAGTGTCAGATTCATGGTACTGTGATTCACCAACCCCCTAATCTGTTGCACCCTACTATTTCATCTTGGCCATTTGAGGGATGGGGCACTAATGTAGTGGGTCCTGTAGACCCTCCTAGCTTCTTCTAAGGGTTATAGGTTTATTTTAGCCGCCACTAATTACTTCTTTAAGTAGGCAAAAGCTGTCCCACTTAAGAAAGTTAAATCAGAAGATGTGATGCAATTCTTTCACGATAATATTGTTTATCACTTTGGTGTTCCGCGCCGTATAATCTCTGATAACGACCCATCCTTTAGAAGCACCAAAATTGTCAGATTTGCCCACCGCCATAACATTAATTGGTGATACTCTTTGATTTACTACCCTAAAGCCAATGGCTTGGCAGAGGCATTCAACAAGTCTCTTGTGCAACGGATAAGGAAAATCCTTATTGTAAATAAAAGAAAATGTCATAATAAGTTACTTAAAGTATTATGGGCATATAGGACTACCAACCGTACCCTTACTCAGTCCACCCCATATGCTTTAGCTTTTAGGGTTGAAGCAGTCCTCCCACTTGAGGTCGAGCTCGCCTCACTGCATGTGTCAGTTAGCTATATTCTATCTGATGAAGATA
>NW_021478599.1:0-226 GCF_001605985.2 Dendrobium catenatum | reverse complement strand
AGTCTCTTGGATCTATCTCCTTAAACATAAATCCGATATTGGCACCAATGTTCCCACCTTTCATTCCATGATCAAAAACCAATTCGGGGTAAAAATAAAAAGGTTTCGCTCCGATAATGCCAAAGATTATTTCAACCAAACCCTTTCCTCCTACTTCCAGAGTGAAGGGATCATCCATGAATCCTCCTGTGTTCACACCCCACAACAAAATGGGGTTGCAGAAAGG
>NW_021478598.1:0-320 GCF_001605985.2 Dendrobium catenatum | reverse complement strand
GATTTTTTTATCAATGACCCAGATCAAAATCTCTCACGGTCTTGTATGATTGTGTGGGGTGGTCAGTCCTCTATCATACTCAATTGTAGTTGTTTATGCCAAATAGCTGAAGATAGGATGGATAAAGTATCTCACTGACACAGATTAGGAAAACCATGTGAACCTAGGGGTGTCAATATTTAACACGACATAAAAACCTGACTCGAACTTGACCCAGAAAATTTAGGTTGAACCTGACCCGATTTCAAAAAGGTTTTGGTTCGGGTTGACCCGACAGGTTGCCTGGTCAACCCGAAAACCCATTTAAATTGAGCTACCCA
>NW_021478597.1:0-1006 GCF_001605985.2 Dendrobium catenatum | reverse complement strand
CTATCATCAAAATCATGAACCATAGATCCGCAACATAATTAAAACCAAGAGGTAACTTTATCATTTTAACTCACTAGATCAGGGAACGTTCTTTGTGTTTTGTTTTTTCGTACCTCCTCTCTTTTTGATAATGTCAAAGGGGGAGAACGTAATGTTGAATTTGTATCCTTTTTATTCTTATTTTCAAGAAATTAAAAATAATAAAAATATTTTTTATCTCCCCTATTTTTTAAAAGGGTTTATTCTAGTAAGGGGGAGATTAGGAGAAATTTTTTTTTTATTCAAATTGAAATTATTTGCCATTATAAAAAAGGGGGAGATTATTGCGGATCTATGATTTATGATTTTGATGATAGTAAACATTCATTATTTCTCTATGATTTTCTTATGTACTAACATTTCAGGTTCACACGATCGGACTATATTTTGGAATGAGCTCAAGATTGGGTAGACTAGGTCTGAATCAGTTTGTAATCTTTTTTTTTTCTTGAGTCTGTTGTATTTGGTGTGGGACCTATTGATTTATAACTTGGAAGATTTCCTGTTATTCCCTAAAAGACTTCTATTTTTGGTAATATCGACTGGGACGATATTTATATCGTCCTGGATGATATGTCCAAAAATAGAAACCCTATTTAGGGCATCCTCATTAAGGCAGCCGTCATAAACAGATCGGCCTTGAAGATACCTGTATCGGCCAGGATGATACTCTCATTTCAGAAAGAATCAGCTGCCATAATCAGTTTAGGTATTCTTTATTTTTGGAAATCGGCCAGGATGATATTCCTATTGTCCAGGACGATCTAACTCAATTATACATAAATTGAAATGGTATTATTTGGAAATCATTAATGACTGATTGATACGAACACGTCATCCGGGATGATCTTATGATCTGCCAGGATGATGGCTTGGATGATTGACTTCGGCCAGCACCAAATCAAGGCGATGATCAGGATGATTAAAATTGGTTTTAAACTAATCGTCCGGGACGATCGTGAGATCG
>NW_021478596.1:0-225 GCF_001605985.2 Dendrobium catenatum | reverse complement strand
GTTAACATTGCAAAGTTAAACTCTCATTAATCTCTAGCGTGCAATTCATGTTCACCGCATGTGGTTTCACATCAGTAATAATCCAACATTAACCAAAATTAGCTAAGAAAAAGAAAAACAAACCAAGCAACCATCCATCTACCAGATTTACATTCAAAGACCTGCAGTTGCAATTTCAAAAGGACAGGTTTTCCACTAGAATAGAATCTCGTTTTACATAATTGG
>NW_021478595.1:0-377 GCF_001605985.2 Dendrobium catenatum | reverse complement strand
GGTGGCCCGCATCACATTCCCCCACCATGAATCCACCCTTCATGCCCCAATATGTCATCACCAGCACATGCTCGTTCCAATCTGTGCATCCATGCACATCTATTGACTTCAACTTGGGCTTCGTTTGGGACGGTTTTTTTGCTGCTTCTAAAAGCCACTTTCTAGTACAAAAATTTTAATTTTTATACTAAAAAGCGGCTTTAAGAAGCAACAAGAAAGCCGTCCCAAACAAAACCTTAATGTCATTCTGCATCAACATGCCAACTCTAGTGTCATCAACTTCAATGTTGAGGCTACTTCAACCCATCAGCTCTCAAACCAACTAATGGATCGATTTAAGAGCCATGCCTTGATTAGCTCATAGTGATTGGGCATAG
>NW_021478594.1:0-203 GCF_001605985.2 Dendrobium catenatum | reverse complement strand
ATAATATTATTTTGTTTGAAATGAAAGGTGATTTGTTAATTATAATTTTTATGGCTAACTAAATCGTATCTATGGGCTTACAAAACATTAAAGCCTGATTTACCTAAGATTAGATTTGAATTGCATGAATTTTTTAATATTATTTTTCTACCTAAATATTTTTTTTTCTTTCACCCTTTTTCCCTCTTTATATTTTAATTGAT
>NW_021478593.1:0-343 GCF_001605985.2 Dendrobium catenatum | reverse complement strand
GGCGATGGCCAGTGATGGCAGGCTGTGGTGATGGTGGCTGGCGGCTGGCGAGTGGCGAGTGACAATAATGGTTGGATGTGGTGGTGGCCGACGATGACTTGCTTGCAGTGTAAACAGTTTTCGCTTAAAATCTGACGAGCATAATTTACCTCGAAAATGAACTGAAATAGTTTACATTATATTTACTTTACATTCCTTTTTCCAAACAAATATCAAAATTTTAAAAACATCTATATTAAAAATACTTTAAACCCATTTTACTTCCAACCCCAAAATCAAAACTTTTCCTTAACAAGATTTTCTACTATGAATCCAACAGAAATTTATGCTTTTTTTGCATTGA
>NW_021478592.1:0-234 GCF_001605985.2 Dendrobium catenatum | reverse complement strand
TGATTTGATTTCTTTCTTCAAACTCAAGGGGTGCATCATTAGTTTGAAGGTAATTTGGACCGTTGCTAGCCTCTAAACATGACCTCCCAACAGCGTTGAAGGTCTTTGTAAAGATCATATCAACTTCCAGATTGTTGGTAATAACCAAACAGCAATTCTCATCATCTATTGGTCCGACAGTACCAAAGCCAACACCATATCTATTTTTCAACTTGTTTTTTTTTTTTTTTTTAA
>NW_021478591.1:0-469 GCF_001605985.2 Dendrobium catenatum | reverse complement strand
TTAATAGGACACAATGGAGACAAAGGATTCATGTAGTCGACCCCACGTAGTGGGATAAAGGCTTGATGTTGTTGTTGTTGTTGTTGTTTTTCTTTAACTTAATAAATCTTTTTTTAACATTATTTTCTTGTATATGAACAGTTTAATCAATGTCCAAATTTTTTTTTATAGAGAAAATACATCCATTCTCTCATTGCGAACTGTCAGGCTTCGTTTGGGTTAGCCTTTGGTCATTGTTTTTAAGAAATTTTTGTACTAGAAAGTTGCTTTAGAAAGCAGTAAGGAAACTTTTCCAACCAAAACTTTAGTTAGATGAATATTTAACATATACAGTTTCTTAATTCATAGCATTTGCGTTTTCCTATATTAATAAGAAGCAAATAGTATAAATAAGGAGGATAATATTTAGCATGTTTTCACACGTCTCAGGTCATTAAAAGTCTTCATTTGAAATGAGGTATTTGTCTTC
>NW_021478590.1:0-285 GCF_001605985.2 Dendrobium catenatum | reverse complement strand
TAGATTTCGGTTTGGTGGAGGTCGGAGGGAGCGAAGTCGAACTGCCGTGAAGGAGCCGAAGAAGCGAGCTCCCGTTGTTGCCCCGATCGGACAGAAGGAAAAGTCGACGAAGGGGCGGGGTCGGACAGCAAGGTAAGCGGGCTTCTCTCCTTCTCTCTCTCTCTCTCTCTCTCTCTCTCTCTCTCTCTCTCTCTCTGTTCGGGTCGGCCGAGAGGTCGGAGATGGAAGAGGGTTCGGGAGGTGTCCGTCTGAGAGGAGGGAGCTCGTGTGAGCAGCGATCGTGGA
>NW_021478589.1:0-946 GCF_001605985.2 Dendrobium catenatum | reverse complement strand
AGAGCAAGAGAAGAAAAATCTGAGTTTGAATTTCAGATTTTGCCTTGGGTTGGAGGGAGATTAATTGTTATGAAACTTCCCAAAATTTTGAATTAGGATGGGCGGTTATTATGGGAGAATTAAGAGAGGTATTAATGGTTGCTTATGTGGCAAATAGAGAGAGAATAAGAGGGGTGTTGGGGTCGGCCAAGCAAGGGAAGAGAGAGGGGAATTTTGCTTAATTAGTGGGCCCCATGTCATTAATTAAAATCTGATTTCAAATTTCAGATTTAATTAATTAGGAAGGTTTGAAATTTGCATTCAAAACTGAAAGAATTTTCTTAATTCTCTTCCTAAATGAGAGGCATTACTTTAGGAAAGAATTAATGAAGCAATCAAAGCAGAAATTTCAAAAAAAATCCCAGGGGAATTGGGCGGCAGATTCCTCCCAGGGAAGGAGGCGGGTTGGCTAGGTGGTTCGGCTGGGGGCTGGAGCGGCTCCCTGGCACAGCGGGTGGAAGGGGCGCGGGTGAGGGGTTCCAGGCGGAGCTGGGAGGGAAATTACGGGATTTTGGCTGCAGGGGATGGACGGGTGAAGGAAGGGATTGGTAGGGAGTTGCTGGGCCGGCTGCAGGGAGAAATTAGAGAGGGCTGAGGGGTTCGGGTGAGTGGAATTGGATGGGGAGGAAGAGAAAACAGTGAACAAAACAAGATAAAACCAAGAGCTCACCGTGGTGGGCTGTTGGGTACTTCGGGTGGAGCCTCTCCAAGGCCTCCTCTCTTTCTCCCAAGCTCTCAAGCAAGAAGACAAAGAAAACAATCTCAGAATTTTATTAATCCATTCATTAACCTCATACAACAAGAAGATACCCCTTTATAAAGGTCTCAAAGCATGAAAAAAGAAATGACTCATATGCCCCTTGGGCTACCATAGACACTACGCCTACATAAGGGCGAAAACGTCACT
>NW_021478588.1:0-340 GCF_001605985.2 Dendrobium catenatum | reverse complement strand
AGTTGATCTCTATGCAATCGTAGAGGTAGGTGAGCCATATTGAATCATATAAAATTGCCGGTCCCATGCTTGAAATCTTTTGTGTGATTTTTCTCTCATTTTCATTAAATTTTAGCTCTTATCATTATCCTAATAGATGAATTCTAAAACCTTACAAAATGTGCTTGTAAAATGCTAAAAATTAGTTAGGCTATAATATACCTGGACTACCTGAACATTCTCATCTAATTCAATAAAAGCAACAGTGTCAGCTTCAGCAATTGTTGCGACTTGTGAAATGCTAAAAATTAGTTAGGCTATAAAATACCTGGACTACCTGACCATTCTCATCTAATTCAAG
>NW_021478587.1:0-1257 GCF_001605985.2 Dendrobium catenatum | reverse complement strand
TGCACCAAACCCAGACCTATCTCCCATAACAAACCAGGGTCTAACCTGACCTGGATCGAGCTCAATTTGACTCGAACCAAGAAGGTTTGGGTCCAACCCATCCACCAATTCAATCCAGACATTCTTAGGCCAAATTGACTCCACCCTCGACTCCAGCATGTCCCCATCGGCCTCCCCTAGTCAACCCGACCCAAAATATAGCCGGCGATGGTCGGAACCAATGGAAAATGAGTTCCGGTGGTCCCCCCCAGACAACCCCTGGATCAAAGCTGCTACCCACCGGTTTGATCCCCACGACCTCCCTAGAACATCGCTATCTTCCACCTGGCATCAATTCGAGCCCCCTCCAGCTCAATCTCGGCCGTCCAAGCCCGCGAAAGGTGGCCGAATAGGCTAGAGCTCCCCAGACCGCAAAAAGCATCCTCAATCACTCGAAATCATTTCTGAGAGCTCTTTCGACCTCCTAGGCTCTCCCTTCAAGCTCCCAGATTGATCCCTTCATCCATTCTAGTAAGCGCCCATGAAATCTTTCGGCGTTCCGCTCGAAGTCACACCTCCGGCCATCCTCCGGTCCCGACGTCTGAAGGAGATCAGTTCGCCATCATCCCCTGAAGCTTCCTGATAGAGAAGCTCATTCGTTGATACCTTCTCTGTGGTAATACCTTCATCCCGAGCTCCCTAGCTAGGTAGTCCGATCAAGTGTGAAGGAAACCTTCACCCCAACGGATTTCCACCGTTGGATTGAAGATTTCCATTGTCCTGATCCTCCCTATGAAATTTCATCTGAGTTCGCCGGCGGGATCGCCCGGATCACGCCGGAGAAGCCTTACGGTCTCGGATACGTGCAGGAGGTTGAAGATGAAATCTCAGCCGTTAATTCCGATTAACAGCTCGGATTAGATCTCGCGGTATCGGAGCGCATTTAATCCCAGCCATTCGATCCGCCATCCGATGGCTGTGGTTAATCGGACCGTTAACGGTTAGCGCCAATGATTGCCCCGCCAATCGGTGCGCGGCGCGTGTAAAGGACCGCTGACTGTGTAATGGCCGTATTAATAATCCCAAAAATTTAAGGGAACTTCAAAAAATCAAAACTCTCTCCACACTTGTCCAAATTAGGTGTTCTTAGGCTCATTGGAAAGGTCTCAGGGAGATCTACAAAAACTTCATAGTTCTAGGCCCTGGTTAGGTCAGTGTTAGGTTTAATTTTAATTTGAGCATTTTATCAGTTTCTTTAATTACTCTTTAAATACAAGT
>NW_021478586.1:0-206 GCF_001605985.2 Dendrobium catenatum | reverse complement strand
GTGAATTATAGTAAACAAGGGACCATTAATAGTCATGTTGATATTATAATTTATTAATTGAGATTAGACTAGGAGAAAGTTTAACTTTTAGAGAACAAGAATAAGATTTTTCTAACCATTTTCCTGAAATTTATAATTAGTTTAAATTGACCTTTGGTTTGCTTAAAAAACTTTATCTGAATCTACATATTGAATTGAATAAGGGA
>NW_021478585.1:0-2208 GCF_001605985.2 Dendrobium catenatum | reverse complement strand
GAACCATTGCCGATGCAATTAGCGCCGGTAATAAGTCATTGAGTTTAAATACGCCGGCGCAATATCCGTCGGTAATTTGCGCCAGCATGTTTCCACCGTAACGTTCGACGGAACTGGTTCAGAGCTCGTTTTACCGACGCATAGACTGGCGCATGGGACGCCGGAAGTTTTCCGTCGTATCTTGCGCCGGCAAATATGTCGTAAGGTCTCCGTTGCTATATTTAGGAATTTTTCGCCGTTACCTGCGCCGTTCGTACCGGCGCAAAAGTTTCCGCCGGAAAATCCGACGGTAATCGCGTGTTTTCCCATAGTGCACTATTCTGAAAGGATCAGGATGAGACGGGATCTTTTCCACCTTCTATCCTGTTGGCTTGATACGGTCAAACTGGAAGTTAGTTTTACTTACCCGGTTGAGAGAGCCTGATAGAGTCCCTGATAGGCATTCCTCACCACCTATTTACTCTGGATGTTCTGTTAAAGGCTTTTGATTTTATGACTCATTTACTTTTGTTGAGGTCATGCATAAGTATTGGGTCACCCCAATCCACTGTTCCGAAAGGATTTGGAGGAAATGAGATCCTTTTCACCTTCTATTTTACTATTTTGATATGGTCAGACAAATAATTAGTTTTACATACCCAATTGAGAGAGCCTGATAGAGTTCATGGGAGGCATTTCTTACCACCCCTTTACTCTGGATGTCCTTTTAAAGAGTAGGCATACTTCTAATTTCTTGGCTTCTTTACTTTTGCTGAGGTCAGACAAAAGTATTGAGTCACCCCAATCCACTACTCCGAAAGGATCAGGAGGGGACGGGATCTTTTCACCTTCTACTCTGCTATTTTGATATAGTCAAATAGGTAGTTGGTTTCACTTACCTGGTCTAGAGAGCCTAACAAAGCACCTGAAAGGAATTCCTCACCACCTTTTTACCCTGATTTCCCTGTTATGATCAGGCATACACCAGATTTTATGACTCTTTTATTTGTTGTTCTGATATAGTCAGACAAATACTGAGTTACCCCAATCCACTGTTTCGAGAGGATCAGAAGGAGATGGGACCCCTTCACATTCTATTCTGCTATTTCGATATGGTCAGGAAGATAGTCGGGTTACTTTTATTACTTTACCCTCGGCTCTCTCTTCGGCTTTTCCCTCACTACAGGATAAGGCTAGAGGAGAAGTCCTTTACTTCTTTTCACCCTTGTGGTGATCTCTACCCCGGTTCTTTCCTTGGCTCTGCCCTTGTTATAGGGCAAGGATAGGAAAATATCCCACTACTTGTTCACCATTTGGTGATACCTTATTTGTGTACTGCTGCTCTTCACTCTCTCCTAGACTCTACCCTTGCTACAGGGTAAGGCCAGGAGAAGATCCCACTACTTGTTCACCATTTAGTGACACCTTACTTGTGTACAACTGCTCTTCACTCTCTCCTAGGCTCTTCCCTTGCTATAGGGTAAGGCCAGGAGAAGAGCTTCCTACTTTCTTCCACCTTTTTGGTACTCCTTCACTCTACTCCCTTTGGCACAGTCAGTCAACGCCAACACGAGCGGTTCACTAGTTGTTCGCCGCTCCTCTTGGGGTCTATTTATTGACCTCAATTTTACCAAACCCTTGGACCAAGGGGTTGAATTGGTCAAATTGACCAAGATAAGACCCAAGATCCCTCCTATCCAATTCAGTGGGTCAAACTGAGTCTGCTGAGCCCACCCAGGTCCTGGGTCAACCTGGTTGACCAGGTCAACCAGGATTAACCCAAATTGACCCAAATCAATGGCTTCTTGGCTCAGTCTACTTGGTTTTAAATGAATTTTAGAGCTTCTTGGCTCAGTCTCTCCCATCCATTCGACTCAGTGGGTTAGACCCAACCCATTGGACCCAGACCTGTGCCCTGGGTCAACTTGGTTGACCAGGTCAACCCATTTGACCCTTTTGAGCCTAAACTTAATTCAATCCAATTTAAACCTTCCCATGGCTCGATCCCCCACTCTCTTTGACCCAATTGGCTGGGTTGACTAGGCCAACCCTTGACTTGGTCAACCCAAGTCTAATGGGTCAATTTAAGCCATTTAAGCCCATTAAACACCTTTTAATGCATTTAAATCCTCCATAAAGGCTTTGAATTCAAAAACCACAGCCAATCTGAGTTAATTTCTCTCCTAATAGGATTTGGATTCAATCTTGGCCATTGATTTCAAGACCTAG
>NW_021478584.1:0-204 GCF_001605985.2 Dendrobium catenatum | reverse complement strand
ACTCAAGTGAGAAGGGCATGATATCAAATAAAATATAGATTTGAAACATAAGATGTATAACTATTCCCCAACAAATTCTAGTTTCCACATTCATAAGCTATCTAATATTCCCAACAACATTTTAATACAAATCCGTAAACTTACTTTGATAGTATCAAGTGTCAAACGTATGATTTTTGTAAGTATTTCAATGGGTGCCAACTA
>NW_021478583.1:0-301 GCF_001605985.2 Dendrobium catenatum | reverse complement strand
CTTTCTCTCGTCCACCTTTACAACAAACAAACCTTTCTATACTTTCTAGCCAACATGAGTTTTAATTCCGACCACTCCTACATAAGTTCTTTTGTTTTCAAACAAAAAATTGAAATCACCAAGCATAACATTGGTGCCTTTTTGAACTTAAGAACTGAAGGATATAGAGCCCACACCCTAATGAGTGAAAATACATTCAAATGGTATGAAGTCAATAATGTGATTAGACAAAGTGGCCTAACCTATCCTGTTGCTAGAGTCTCTCGTATGACCAAAAATGCCCGAATCATCCAGCATATCC
>NW_021478582.1:0-273 GCF_001605985.2 Dendrobium catenatum | reverse complement strand
CGCATGCTGCGACGGAAATTTTACGACGTCTTTTACGACGCATATGGCGCCGGAAATTTTCCGACCTCATATGCGCCGGGAAGTACGTTGGACAAAACCAGCATTTTAGTGGTCCCGACGCACGTTACGGAGGAATAATAGCCGGCGCAATTACCGGCAGATAATGCGCCGGGCTTTTTAAACTCAACGACTTAATACTGGCGCATAGTGCGCCGGAAAGGTTTCCGGCATCTTGGATGCCGGAAAATCAGCTGGCGAAAGCCCTATTTTCGA
>NW_021478581.1:0-497 GCF_001605985.2 Dendrobium catenatum | reverse complement strand
GTTCTAGCAGTAGTGCGGTAAGCCCAAAGAACATTTTGGAGCTCATCAGCCCATTGCCCCCAGCCTTTTCAAGACGTGTTCTTAGTCCTTTAAGTATAGTTCGATTTGTAACCTCCATCTGTCCATTTGCTTGAGGATGAGCCACAGCTGTATGCACCAGCTGTATATGGAGGTTTTTGCAAAATGCTGTAAAGATTTTTCCAGTGAATTGGGTTGCATTGTTAGTGATGGTTTTTGCCGGAATACCAAAACGACAAATAATATTCTTCCATACAAATTGTTTTGCATTTGCTTCTGTAATTTTTGCAAGAGCTTCGGCCTCCACCCACTTGGTGAAGTAGTCCACTGCCAAGATGATAAATTTTCGTTGTCCGGTGGCTATTGGAAATTGTCTCATTATATCAATCCCCCATTGAGCGAAAGGCCAAGGGCTCTGAAATGACGAAAGTTCAGTGGCTGTTAAATGCGTGAGATTGGAGTGTAATTGACAATTGTTA
>NW_021478580.1:0-783 GCF_001605985.2 Dendrobium catenatum | reverse complement strand
ATATTTCAAATATATTACTTTTTTTACATTATTTTTTATTTTACAATGCATTTCTTTTTTGGTAAGGGGCGCTTGCTTTAAAAAGGCGTGTAAAGTATTCCAAATGCATAGGATTTGAAAATATTAGTGTTTTGTTTGAAGTAAAAGAAATACGATGTAAGTTTTGAAGTAAAAGGAATTCACCATTTAGTTTAAATACACTGTATTTGGAAACCATTTGAATTGGGCGGTTTTTAAATACGTTGAAAACTCAATGCCATTGTCGGCACAGACCCTTCTCCTCCACAACAACCAGCTGATTGTTGTCGGCCACCGCCCAACAATTGTTGGCAGCCATCGGTCACTCGCCACCCCTCGACCATCGCCAATAGCCATCGGCCACCGGCCACCAACGACCACCTCTGGCCACCTTTGGCCATCTCCGGGCATTGTCAACAGCCACCAACTATCACCATTTTGAATTTATACTTGGTTCAATTTACTTCAAGCAAAAAAAAAAAGGTAAAAATCTGCATTTATTTTATACTCATCCAAACAATTTCAAAAATATTTTAGATACATTGTCAGACAACCAAACAATCTCTAAATTATTTGTTGTGTTTTTGGTTTTTTTTTTTTACAAAATGATAAAAAACTCTCTCTTAAATAAATGTGTACAATTTTGGTTGATGAAGAAAACCGACTAGAAATTCAAATTGGAGATTCCCACTACTAATAATTCAAATTTAAAATGCCACTGTTCACTCGCAAGGAATTTAAGAAGAAATAAAATAATTTATTTTA
>NW_021478579.1:0-414 GCF_001605985.2 Dendrobium catenatum | reverse complement strand
CTTCTAAATTTAAAGCACAGAACAAACAATTCATACAATTAGTATTTAATTCAGCATAAATTTGTTCTACTCCACTCCATTCAGAAAAGGGGTCTCAGTTTTGATTCCACCTATAATACGTGATGGTACATAATAACCACTTTGAATAATATGCCACATTCGATAATCTATTGATTGCAAGAAAGTAGACATTCGAATTTTCCAAAAATTAAAAGAAATATTTTCAAATAAAGGTGGTCTAACAGTCGAATATCCTTCTAACATTTTAGGGTTTCTAAAATTAGCCATACTCGTTTTTTCAAAAAGTTGTCTAAACTTATGATTTTAAAACAAACCTCTGATACCACTTGTTGGATCTCGTTCAATAATAATTAGGATGTTAAGCTAATTAAATGTCCAAAGGCTAACCAAGAG
>NW_021478578.1:0-411 GCF_001605985.2 Dendrobium catenatum | reverse complement strand
GAGAGAGAGAGAGGATCTTGTGAAGGGGAGTTTATGAGGGGTTTCATAAAGGTTGCTCCAAGCAATGATCCAAGTCATCTTCTCTAATCATCATCCCTAGTCCTTAGAGGTTCGAGAGAGATCTACTTCAGCAATCGATTAAGGTTTTCTTCCTACTTCAAGAGGAAGAAAAAGGAGTCAGGTTCTCTGCCTCGCTCGTGTTAGTGGAAAGGAGATTTGTAAAGGCATCTTCTCCTTGCTATGGGAGCAAAATTAGAGTCACTGAGTTTAGTACAATACTCGAAGGGCGCCTCCGAGGAGTGGACATAGGTCGAGTTGAACGAACCACTATAAATTTATGTGTTCTGTATTACTTCTTTTTCCTCATTTAATTTCCGCACTTTAAATTTCTTTGTTTTGAATTGTGATTTG
>NW_021478577.1:0-389 GCF_001605985.2 Dendrobium catenatum | reverse complement strand
GTAGAACCATCAGGAGATGTTATTTTGTGAATGTGACTAACCAACTTTCTTTGATTGGAAATGTTATGAAAAAAGTTACTATTACGATCACCTTCCACAAGAATTTTGGAAAGGGCCTTTTGCCTCCAAAAGGCCTCTTCTTTTTCTTGAATTAAAAAAAAAAACTTATCTTAGCTTCAAAATTATTATCAGCATTCTCCACATTATTTTCGGCGTGTAAAATGCAATTGAAAATATTTTTAAAAATACATTTATTCAACCAAGATAATTTTTGAGACACATGGTCTTTTTTTTAGTTAAAACCCACCAATGGGCCTACACATTTATAAAAAAAAAAATAGTAAAAGGTCCATAAGGGGACCTCCAACTCTCAACTGATCAAAAGTCCT
>NW_021478576.1:0-258 GCF_001605985.2 Dendrobium catenatum | reverse complement strand
CAAATTTGAACCTACGTGGGAAGGACCCTTCATTATAAAGACTGTCTACAAAGGAGGCTCGTATCAGTTAGTAGATTGTAAAGGAAACCACCCAATGCTACCTGTGAATGTGCGCTTCCTTAAGAAATACTATGCTTGATGTAGCTCATTTTATTAATTAATAAAATTTCCCCTTCTTGATTTGCAACTTAATTCTTCCCTTTTTAAGGTCCTTTTTTTTTAAACGCTCTTCGCCTTCTCCTTAGGGCCAAATCGTTC
>NW_021478575.1:0-201 GCF_001605985.2 Dendrobium catenatum | reverse complement strand
TCTTGGAGGGGTTCTTCGGGCCTCAACAATCAATGGCCTTTGGAATTTCTTTTTCATTAACCATTTCTCCTTAATAGTCTTCAGTACTCGATGTATTTGGGCAGACAGGTGTTCGGGCTCTTTTGTCTTTTGAGGGGTCAGAGCTTTAGGGCGATATGCTCCCAGAAGGATTGCTTAAGTTCACCAGAAGAGCTATTTCTT
>NW_021478574.1:0-760 GCF_001605985.2 Dendrobium catenatum | reverse complement strand
GCTTTAAGCATGTTCTTGTTGAATTAATAAAAAATAAAGCTCATCATTTACACTCTACCTTGATATCATCCTTCTTGAACTTTTTCTAGTTTTTAGTTTCTTACTGATAAAACTTATGTTTGGCCATGCAATGTGTTCCATGCTTCTGCAAATGTATTCGATCATAAGTGTTTTAGGATTCATTGCTAGCGGCCTAGTGGATTCCAACAATTGTTCTTTTCCAAGTAGAAAAAATATTATACAACTTGGCGAATATTGCAATTTAATGTTGTATGTTTTCCCAAATTTATGGTTTTTTGTATAGAATCATATTAAAAAGGCAAATTCTCTGTATTTGGGGAGTAGTGTATTTTATTTTGGGTGTATCCTAGAATGCTCTGTTCTTTCTCTTTTTATAAATAAAGTAATTAGACACACCAATTTTCACTTCTAAAATGATATTATAGCCAAGTTAGTCATAGTTGTCATCACCTCTTCTGTCCCCAATGCCACTACCTCACATTGAGACCTCATCTTGAACCCTTTGCCTGATCCCATTTGTTTGCTACAACTTGCAGGGCGTGCCTATCCTCAAACTTGTGGTGCTTGATGATGCTTTAATCCTACTCCCACCCTCGATTACATTCTTGTTTCTAGACTCGCTCTTCCTTGTTGTACATGCCTGCTCCCATTTGTAATGCTCGCTCTCAACAACCTATTTGCACTGCTACTATCGAAACCCCTGCTCTCTTAATTTTACACAATGCTTGCAAAACAACCT
>NW_021478573.1:0-383 GCF_001605985.2 Dendrobium catenatum | reverse complement strand
GGGGGGGGGGGGGGCGGGGCAACAGATACATTATAAAAAAAATTATATAGATCAGGCAGGAATCTCGAGGAAAGATTAAGTTATAAACTTTTAAAATTAAATTTGGGATAATCCAAACTCTGATTTTATCAAACTTATAGTGGAACTTAACATCTTAAAAAGATGAACACAATAACAATAAATTTGACTCAATCCAAGCCCAAATTGTTCAAAATTGAGGACCTAAAGCATATTTAGAAGGTTCAAATCTTAAATTATATGGACAAATAATCAATAAATGTTACAACATATAGTAAAATCTAGTAGCTCATCAAGACAAATCATATGAGCCCAAGATTGCTAAATTCTAACATCACCAAAACACTCAAATACTTGACAAATGA
>NW_021478572.1:0-281 GCF_001605985.2 Dendrobium catenatum | reverse complement strand
TGTTGTCAAAAAGGGGGAGAAATTATTGTGTTTGTATACTTGTATTTTGATTTTGTGTCTTTTGACTTGTGATATTGTCTTGGTATTTTTTAATTTTTTTTTGTTTTGTTAAAAATTTTTGAAAAACAAAAAATTGTGTTCTTTTGTTCAAAATGCCTCCTTATTTTCATGTATACATCAATTCAGGGGGAGTTTAGGAGATTTGCTTAAATTGAAATCATACAAATAATAATTGTTTTGCAAACATCAAAAAGGGGGAGATTGTTAAGATAGTTGCTATT
>NW_021478571.1:0-704 GCF_001605985.2 Dendrobium catenatum | reverse complement strand
GGAGTTGCGGGATTTTTCTTCCTTCCCCCACGGCTTTCTGACGATTGAGGCTTCCGCTATTTGCGAGTGGGAAATTTCCCATGCTCGAATTAGCGCCCCTCCTCTCGTGCAGGAGTTACGGGATTTTTCTTCCTTCCCCCACGGCTTTCTATCGGTTGAGGCTTCTGCTATTTGCGAGAGAGAAATTTTCCCTGCTCGGCTTAGCGCCCCTCCTCTCGTGCAGGAGTTACGGGATTTTTCTTTCTTCCCCCACGGCTTTTTGACGGTTAAGGCTTCCGCTATTTGCGAGTGAGAAATTTCCCCTACTCGAATTAGTGTCCCTCCTCTCGTGCAAGAGTTTAGGGGATTTTTCTTCCGTCCCTCTGTTTTTCGAGAGATCTGTTGAACTGCAGAAATCTGACGTCGGGTAGAAATACGGCGTCGGGCAGAAGACCGACGAAAGTCCATTGACGGACAGAAGTCCGACAATAGGCAGAATTCCGACTCCCGGTGGAAGACCGACGAAAGTTTGTCGACGAGTAGAAGTCCGCTGACGAGCAGAAGTCCGACGACAGGGAGAAGTCCGACGTCGGTTAGAAGTTCAACGTCGGGTAGAAGACCGACGAAAGTTCGTCGACGAGCAAAAGTCCGACGAGTAGGAGTCCACTGACGAGCAGAAGTCCGACGACAGGGAGAAGTCCTACGTCGGGTAGAAGTTCAACATC
>NW_021478570.1:0-259 GCF_001605985.2 Dendrobium catenatum | reverse complement strand
TTTGGGAGCAACAACCCCAAGCCCTTGCTCCTCAAAAAAAGAAAGAACCAGAGACTTTGTCCGCCAAAGTGCACAGGGTTCTAAAAACAGTGAAAGAAAATGGGTTGATGAAAAAGAAGTACCAAAGGCCGGTGATGATTGAGGCCAGAAGATCTCCACAAAGAGAGTTGCCACCTTTGGTGACTCGAAGAAAATTTAAGTCAAGTTCGCAGGAAGCACATTGGGGTGTGACACTTGGACCACGTGTCCAAGAATCCGC
>NW_021478569.1:0-208 GCF_001605985.2 Dendrobium catenatum | reverse complement strand
GATCACAAATATGTTAAAGGATCTTCTGATGTTGTCTATTTTGAATGCAGGAAATCTGGACATGTGAGAGCCGATTACCCTACACTTCAAGATCATTCAAGCAAAGACAAGGAAAAAGGTGAGGAGAAAGCCAAGTCAAGGAAGGATAAGAAGAAAATCCAAAGAGGTTCTTGGGCAGAATCTGATACTGATTCCTCTGAGACTGAAC
>NW_021478568.1:0-283 GCF_001605985.2 Dendrobium catenatum | reverse complement strand
GTTTCTTTTATGCTTTAAAATCTGAAGACTACATGCGTGTTTCTACTTGTAAAAGTGGAAAGGACATATAGGATAGACTTTGTATAACTTATAAAGGGACAAATGAGGTTAAGCAATCAAGACTCAATATATTGTTACATTACTATGAATTATTTCGCATGAAACCTAAGGAATCTATTTCTGACATGTACACAAGATTCACACAAATTGTCACTTCTTTGCATGCACTTGGTAGGGAATTAACAGATGCTGAAATGGTCAATAAAATACTTCGATGTTTACC
>NW_021478567.1:0-222 GCF_001605985.2 Dendrobium catenatum | reverse complement strand
ATTTAATTTAAATAATTTAATTTAACAATAAGTTATTAAAATAAAACTTAATTTTTTAATTTCCGTCGGAAATCAACCTGAAATTCCTTCGAAAAAAATCCGTCGGAAAGACAGTAAAAAAATATGTCGGAAATTCGTTGAAAATTTTCAGTCGGAAATCCGCCGGAATTTGTGACAAATTTACTTCCGCCGAAAATTTTGTCGGAAATGAGCTGTTTTTTT
>NW_021478566.1:0-293 GCF_001605985.2 Dendrobium catenatum | reverse complement strand
GTTTGACTCAAATTTGGGCTAAAACCGGGCTCAATTCCAGGTCAAAATCTAGGTCAGTTTAGACTCGAGACGGTTCGACTTAGCTATGCCGGTGAAATTGCACCTAAATTGATATTAATTTAAATCAAATCGAGTTCGATGCAACCAAGATAAATTAATTGAGCTTAATTGAACATAGTCGAGTCTAATTTAAATCAATTCGGATCGATTCGTGTTCGAATTGGGCTCGACGAGGTCTAATTAAGTCGATCGAAAGTGCTCGAGAGTACTCGAACAAAAAACGAGGTCAACAA
>NW_021478565.1:0-585 GCF_001605985.2 Dendrobium catenatum | reverse complement strand
TATAGTGTGTAAAATGCTTGTATATATCGTGTATAAATCTGTACATAGAGTGTATAATACTTATATATTATATGTAAAACTTATACATAGTGTTTATAATGCTTATACATAGTATGTAAAAACTTATACTTAATATGTATAATGCTTTTATATAGCGTGTATAAACTTATACAATTTGTGTATATTATTTATAAATAGCATGTATAGACTTCTACACAATATGCATAACACTTGTTAAACTTATACGTAGTGTGTATAATACTTTTATATAGAGTGTATAATGCTTGTATATAACATGTACAATTCTTATATATAGCTTATACAAACATGTACATAGTGTATATAAGATTATTCATAGTGTATAATACTTATGAATATTACTTATAATGCTTGTACATAGTGTGTATAATACTTATATATAGCATTAAACGTAGTGTAGAATGCTTGTATAAACTTATATGTTATTTATATTATTCGTATATACAGTGTGTGCAATGCTCGTACATAGCGTGTTCATAATGTGTATAATACTTGTACATAACATGTACAAACTTATACATAATATATATAATGCTTATACATAGC
>NW_021478564.1:0-243 GCF_001605985.2 Dendrobium catenatum | reverse complement strand
TTCTTCTTAGTTACAATGTTATATCACACTTTAAATTATATTAATTTCTATGATTTGCCTAATGTTTTTAATTTTATTTGCATACCTTATATCAATCACTTTCAAGATTAAATTAGCAAATGAATTTCATATTATTAAATACATTTCTTGTCAATTTCTTCTTCACTTTTTGTTGCTGTCAAAAAGGGGGAGAAATTGTTTGTTTATATTTTTGTTTTGTGTTTTTGTTTTGTTTGTTTTGTG
>NW_021478563.1:0-444 GCF_001605985.2 Dendrobium catenatum | reverse complement strand
TTTGATTTTATTTTATTTGGATTTGATCTTTAGAAATTATTTTAGGTTTTGTTCAAGAGTCCAAGTAAGAGTCCCATTTTTTTTTTGTTCATTTGATGTCCAACTAAAGTCCATAATCTATTCCAGGTCCTTGTCTTGTGAGTTCAAACAGGTCCGAGTATAGTCATATTTCACCCGAAATTTCGGCAGCCTCCCGGCGTCTCCCCCTTTTACGGGGAAAAGACGAAAAACTGGGCCTTTCCCACCACGCGCAATAAAGGCGTGCATGGTAGGTGCCCTCTTGCGAGGACACCGCAGCCGTGTAAAGTATTTGTCCTCACCACGCGCAACAAAGGCGTGCATGGGGTCTTCGGTACCTGTTGCAAGAAAAGAGCAGTTTGCTTTCCCCCCGTCCGGGGGTACTTATGAATTGTTCCGGCCACGCAAAGAAAAGAGTACACCAGG
>NW_021478562.1:0-248 GCF_001605985.2 Dendrobium catenatum | reverse complement strand
TTAACTGTCGTGCCCACTTCTGGTATGGATACCATACTCAATTTCTTAAGTCCCATACCTGCTGGTGATTCGTTTGGCTATCCCTTTATGACTGTGAGTCAGGAGCCATCACCTTATCTTGTTCCTGATTCATTTGTGTTACCCGATAGAGTCTTGTCCTTCCCTGTTAAGGACCATCTCTCTCCTAGTTGGATGAATTTGATAGATTACACCAATGTTTAAAATTGCGTATTCGGATATTGAGGCGT
>NW_021478561.1:0-261 GCF_001605985.2 Dendrobium catenatum | reverse complement strand
ATTCTATTAGACCGGTCCAGGAGAGATCGGCTCAGCCAGCCCAAAACAAAGCCAGCTCGACTCATCAGGTGGGAGCAGGAGCTGCATGCGCAGGGGGCATGGGAGCCGCACGCGCAGGGGGCATGGGAGCCGCACGCGCAGGGGGCATGGGAGCCGCATGCACAGGAGGCGCGGGAGAGGAAATTTTGTCTCCCTTTGTGGGGCCCAACAAAGAAATAATTCCATATGTTAGGAGAAAGATTAATGAAGGATTTAATGTGG
>NW_021478560.1:0-1129 GCF_001605985.2 Dendrobium catenatum | reverse complement strand
TATCTTCAAGAGATTATTTGCTATTTGTTATGTCGTTACATTTGAGGAGATAGAGGGCATCGTCTTTATTGGCAATAACATGCATCAATGTTGTTGGCAACGTCAAGCAATAAAGTTGGAAAGCATCAATATTTGTGTTAATGACGTGCATCAACTTTATTGTTGATGATGTGCATCAAAGTTATTGAGGTTGGTAGGTGATGATAGCATGGCATAGGCGTTTTGTGTTCAAGGCATGAATCAACGTTGTTGGCAACAATAAGTGAAAAAATGAACATGTGTCATCATTTATTTTGATAGCATTTAACAACCTTATAGGTGATAGCATGTGTCGATAATGTTGGCAATTGTAAGTGATGAAATATATGGGATTCAATGTCTGTGTCAATAAATTGCATCAACCTTATTAGCATTTGCATGGGTCGATATTATTTGTAACATTGGGCTTTTGCATTTTGTTAACGGTATGCATTAGTTTCATAGGTGATAATGTGCATCGATATTGTTGGTGATAGCATATGAGAAATTCAACAGGTGTCAAAGGTTGATCAATGGTAATTGTTAGATCTTAGTCTAGTAATGGTGGTCAGGTAATCCTAATCAAACGATGGTGATCAAGTGATGTCAAATAGGTGAATGTTACTGGAACGACTCTATAGTTTTTTAAATTTCCAAGCGCTCTTCAAATTTAAGTTCAAATTCAAATTTCCTTTCATGTGGAAAATGTGTTCAATTATAATTTTTTATAATGACTTTTTTATTATTTTGACCAATGTCCATTGGCCAACCCTTGCTGATTCTTTTGATCATAACATGTTCTCACTTTTTAAATATCTTAATAACCTCAAAATTGCATGGTCATGAGCTCATTGGATTCCTCTCATCTAGATGCTTATTTGGATGGCAAGAACATAGTATTTGGGAATTAATTAGTTCTTCGATTAATATCACAAAATTAGCAATTATTCTTAAAGTACTTATTTTGATCTTATACTCTAATTATAGCACTTTTGGTATCATTAAATTTATATCATTGAGGCATTTTATTCGAAAGTTAGCTAAAATTAGAGCTTAAATCAGCCTAACCCTACTTCCAAAATTCTTAAATTCAAATATTATATTGAGATTC
>NW_021478559.1:0-1043 GCF_001605985.2 Dendrobium catenatum | reverse complement strand
AAACACTTTTAATTACTTCAACATGTATAAAATATATCTAATTATTTTTTAAAATACTATTTAACATTAAAGATTATAAGCTGATGTTGACTAATCTAAACTTTCTATTATTTAGATTTAAATTAATATTCTTTTATATTATAAAATTTTAGCAACGTGCATTTTATAAACATGTATAAAAATTAGGGTGCTTATATTAAAATCAATGACTTAATGTGATTATGGTTTTTAATGAGTATTCAATTTTCTTTCGGGAATGGATACTTATGAGAGATTCACAATAGGAATTTGGTGAGAAAGGTTAAAAAGGTTGGTTGTTCTACAAGGCCATCATGTAATTTATATATAGTAGTTTAATATTGTTCTCATTGTGTTAGAATTGTTTAAATAGACTATTGTCCAATGAAGAATTTTATACAACTTTGTGGTAGCTTGAAGACATAGATGCTTAATTACTTGTGACTTGATTAGCTTTTAAAATTAGTAATTTGATCCAAATTCAATCATGCCATTCTGCAATTGAAATGGTAGGATTAAAATCATTCAAAACTTCTCGTACCAAATTTTTACATTTTTTTTTTCATTAGCCTAAGATTTATAATTTCCTATTTTTCATTTGTGTATTTGTAGAATACTATCTAAGATATTAATTTTATCTTCCAAAGATTATTTCTTTCTCACAAATTTTAGAAATTTTTTGTTTCATATTATTGTTAATTATAATGATGTTTCATGTTGTTGTTAATTATAATTGGATTTCATTATTTTCAAATTACACATCTTATAAATATGATTATATTATTAGACATTAATTTTAAATTCTTAGCATACCTGATTATATTGTACAATCCTAAAAAGTGGTCTTATTGATTGTGTATTTTTTATTATTTTTGTGCTAACTTTAAAAATTATTGTAATGTGCTTTTAGTGCATATACAATTTTAATATAAAATTCCTCTCTTTTATAATTTTAATTTAATATATAAATATAATGTTATAGTATCTTATTTATAATAAATTTTTTTCTTTTTAGTCAAAATATT
>NW_021478558.1:0-208 GCF_001605985.2 Dendrobium catenatum | reverse complement strand
CATCTTTTGGAACTATCAGATCAACCTGGAGAGGCTTATGAGCTCCCAAAGACTCCTGAAGAGAAGAAAAGTAAAGTTCGTTTAGATATTTCTTTGAAGAACGGGATAAAACTATATCCCAAGTAGAATCAGAATTTGAAAAAGAAGTAGGAACGATAGGCTCACCAGTCACACACTTAGCTGATCCCTGCCCCGGATCCACTAAGTA
>NW_021478557.1:0-980 GCF_001605985.2 Dendrobium catenatum | reverse complement strand
ATCACCCACTAATCCTCTCCCCCATGATTACTCTTCACACATAAGATCCATGTCTAAAATTTTATACGATAGCGAGTCTCCCAAAATTAGGATTTAATTATAAGTAATTTCAAAATAGTTTTAAAATACTTATAAATATAGATATGCATTTTGGAAAATAAAGTAATTAAAAAGTAAGTCAATTTCATAATACATAGATATAGGGAGACCCACTGACCACCCTAACGAAGTCTCAAGCGATTTGAAAATAGTTTGTATCATGAAAATAATGTTATAATAATTATTTAATATCAAAAATACCCGAATAATCGAATCCAAATAGTGATCTGTCAAAACAGCCAAAACCAAGGGCTGGAAATGGTTCCAAAGTAAAATACGCATTTTTCTGAAAAGATCAAGGGGTTACACGTCAAAATCTGACTTAAAACGACGAAGATACGAATTTCCGAAGTTTAAATATAATAAAATAATGTTTTTAAATAGTGTTGTTTCACTGTTTTGGAGGTACCAGAAAATCTAAACAGATTTTTCACCCAGAAGTGGTTTCACACTATACAGAATTTCAGATACACCCAAAACAAGGTGTTGTGCATCAAAATCCGACTTAAAACGAGAAAGATACGCAATTTCAAAGTTTAAAGACGATAATTAGATAGTTTTAAAATAGTGATTTTCACTGTTTTGCAAATAACTGCACACAGACCCAAAAATTTCAAGTAAAACTAGTTCCAAAATGTGCAGAATTCAAATACATTCAAATCGAGGTGCTGTGCGTCGACAGCAGATCAAAAACAAGGAAGTTATGATTTTTGGAAGTTTGGAAACAATAAAAGGATTTAAGAGAATAATTTACAATAAATCATATTTAGAAATAATTATTAAAAATAGAATAAAATAATGTTTAATAGTTCAGAAATTATGAAACAAATATGAAAATATAATAATGATTTTTTTTTTAATGAAAATATTAGCAATTTGGA
>NW_021478556.1:0-236 GCF_001605985.2 Dendrobium catenatum | reverse complement strand
TAGAAAACAAAGACAAAACCACAGACTCTAAATTATATTCATTCAGAAACACAAAAAAAATCACAAAATTCATAACAAAACCAAAAACAAATAAACTAAGAAAAAATAAATATCAATGTTTCAAAAAAAAAACATTTTTATTTAAGAATTCAAATCAATTACACCAAGCCTTGTTCTTAAAGTAGTGAAGGTATCAAATGCTAAAGGTTTTATAAAAATATCTGCAAGTTGATTTT
>NW_021478555.1:0-294 GCF_001605985.2 Dendrobium catenatum | reverse complement strand
TCTGCATTCAATACGGCCATCATCGGGGTGTTTGAGGTCCTTTCCATTTTATTGATTGAACCCTGTCAACTCGATCAAGCTGTTGCTCGAGGATCGGGTTTCTCATAGGCTTTGTGCCTTAATTTGTGAATTTTCTTGATTTGAGGCCTTGAATGCCGAATATGAATGTATTGGAACAAATACATCGGTCCCCACAACCATGTATCCATTTGATAGTTCGAACTCTGTCGACTCCTATTGATCCGTATAGAAGGATTGGGTTCTGTAGGCTTCATGCCTTTGTTCATGGATTTT
>NW_021478554.1:0-208 GCF_001605985.2 Dendrobium catenatum | reverse complement strand
GATTCAGTCCCCGGCTTTTGGAATTATGGAGGTGCGATGGACATGTTGGATTGTCCTAGGATCTTTGACTAAAGAGCTAGTCTCTCCAACATGGTAAGGTGCATTGGTCTGGCGAAGGAAGTGATTCACCGTGGACCAGTCAAGATCAGGATCTGAGGCAATTAAGTGCAACTTATCCCCGGTGGTGGATAACTGTAAAAGATCAACA
>NW_021478553.1:0-505 GCF_001605985.2 Dendrobium catenatum | reverse complement strand
ATGTACATGTTTAAAGCTTAAAGAGGTAATTAATCTTTTAATATCTGGGGTTTTTGTATTCCAGAATTTCAGAATTATGAAAGATTGCATTAAATGGCTGGAAACTATAGCACGGAAGAGAGGATTGGTAGCTAACTTATATTGCAATACAGTTTTCTTATCTTGGAAATCTAGGAATAAGAAAATTCATGAAGGAATGGAGGAAAGTTCTACTTTTATTGCTTCCAATGCTATTTGCTACACATATATTCATAATAACTTTAATCACTTCTCATCGGGCAACTAGGATGTCAATCAATCGAAGAGATTGTCTAATTCTTGGCAACCCCCTCCACCCGAATGGCTAAAAGTTAATGTAGATGCTTCTCTCTTAACTTCTTATAAAGCTGGATTGGAGGGTGTATTCAGAGATTGTGAAGGCAGATTTTTATATGCGTTTGGAATCAAATGTATACATTGGGATATTGTAAAATTGGAGCTTCTTGCAATTTATTCTTTGAAGGAA
>NW_021478552.1:0-381 GCF_001605985.2 Dendrobium catenatum | reverse complement strand
GATGAAGATGTTTACTAAACAATGATTTTCATGAGGTGAGTTTTATTGGCCCTAAATTTATTTGGTGCAATAACAAAATTGGTGGAGCAAGGATTCTTGAAAGATTAGATATATGCTTTATCAATTAAAATGCTTTGAGCTCTTCCCATCGTATGGTGGTGAGACATTTGATTAGAGTGGCATCGGACCATTGTCCAATACTTTTAAATATTCTTGATTTCAGTCCAGACACAAAAAGAAACATTAAGTTTGAGGACATTTGGGCTTCATATCCGGCCTCTATTGTCGTGGTGAGGAAGGAGTGGAACAAGGCTTATCAGGGGAGCAGTTTAAATATTCTCAACATCAAGTTTAGAAGATCCTTGAAGTCATTATTTTTCT
>NW_021478551.1:0-311 GCF_001605985.2 Dendrobium catenatum | reverse complement strand
GCATCAGTCTCTTTGACCATTGCAAGTAGACTCAAGAGGTGAAAAACAAAAGTACAGACTGACTCAACCCTAAACCTACGCAATCCTAAATTGGCTTCGTCTGTTTGTCTGATCTTCTATTCCTGAAAAGTTGAAAGAAACAAGTAGTCCAAGAGAATCAATAGTGTTTATCAATCATCAAAACGCAGGTCATGAAAATAGGTTTGCAATAATTTCCCCGTTTTTGATGATGGCAAAACACTACGAAAACAATTAGCAGTAAAAGTTCAGGATTGACAAGAAAAGAACATCATAAACTTCTCCCCCTTTTG
>NW_021478550.1:0-362 GCF_001605985.2 Dendrobium catenatum | reverse complement strand
AACTTCAAACAATTCATCATAACTTAAGTCACATACCACTTCTTGATCTAAATGATCAAAACTATCTGCCATCAAGCAAAGATTGGTGACTTCTTCTTCCTTTTTAGTCTCTGATGAATCTGAAGCTGAGTTCGCCCAAAAAGCTCTTTGAAACTTCTTCTTGTCCTTCTTTACAGTTGGTTTCTCCTCTACCTTCTCCTTGTTAGAAGTGGCTTTGATTTTTGGGCAATCAGTGTTGATATGACCTGGTTTCCTGCATTCATAATAAATCACTTCATTAGAAACCTTGCCATTTCTGTTAAACTTAGCTCTATTTCATTACTGGCGTCTCTTCTGTTTCCTCTTCAGAAAGCTTCTGAATT
>NW_021478549.1:0-251 GCF_001605985.2 Dendrobium catenatum | reverse complement strand
GGAAGTTCTCCAATATTTAGCCCAAAAGCTAAATGTTGAATTCCTACATGCTCCTCTTAGCTCCAAAACCAAGGGAGAGTCCTCCAACATGTGGCCCCAAGTTATATGTTGTACATACTCTTTCCTCAGATCCAAACTCTAAGTGAAACACCTTTAGTGTGACATGCCACACAAGTCTCACGCACTTAGGTGCACAGCCCCCTAGGCATGCTATGAGTAGGAATTTTCTTTTTGTACGCGTGTGGTTGATG
>NW_021478548.1:0-216 GCF_001605985.2 Dendrobium catenatum | reverse complement strand
CTTCGGTATGAATCATTCAAATACTCATTTTAGCATCGCTTTAAAATGATTTGAAAGAATTCCCCAATGAGACTTGGTGTTTGTGTACACCCTTGTGCCTTACACAAGTGATGGTTCTAGAGTGTGGATGATATGCTCCTATGGTGGAGCATTCATTAAAGTATGTGGAGGAGAGTCAAATCTGCTCAAACACTTATTGAAGAGGCCTTTGACTTT
>NW_021478547.1:0-329 GCF_001605985.2 Dendrobium catenatum | reverse complement strand
GGAGTTACAATAATCAACATAGACATGTTTATTTGGTCGGCAGGACCATAGTTGATAAGATAGAGGTCAGAAAGACTGTAGTAGGCAGGAGATTGAGGTCATAAAGACCCTTGTGAGGTGATGTAGGTCGGAAAGACTATAGTATGCAAGAGACCGAGGTCATAAAGATCATTGTCTGACGATGTTGGTCGGAAGGACCGTAGTAGACGACGAAGGTCGGAAGGATCAAAGTCGGCAAGAGACAGGGGTCCAAAAGACTGTAGTTGGCTAGAGATCAGGGTCAGAAAGACCGTTGTAGTAGGGCGGTACTTTGGTAGAACTTTGGGCAT
>NW_021478546.1:0-326 GCF_001605985.2 Dendrobium catenatum | reverse complement strand
CAAGAGAGACTATCATTGAACTCTTATGTTCAATGATAGGTATTTAGTTTGCTAAGTTTGGGTTAAGCAAACATAAGAAGATGTGTAGATTTGGGCCTACACATCAAGGATTCTTTGAACTTTTGGGTGTCCAAAGAGAGGAACTCATTCACCTAATTTGGATTAGGAGAATGAAAGAAAGCTAGGATTTGATTCCTTTGCTTGATATGGAATTATTTGTTGAATTTGGTTCAACAAACAAATGATTTTGGATTGAATTACTTGTTGATTTTGATTCAACAAATAGGAGATTTGGGTGAGACTTTCATACAACTTTTGAGTTGTAC
>NW_021478545.1:0-346 GCF_001605985.2 Dendrobium catenatum | reverse complement strand
TTTTTTTAACTGCCTTTCAAATAATTAATTAAGCATTTATACTACTATTATTATCATAAAGTTGTATTAATTATTTGCCACCATTGTGACGTTTTATACTGTGCATTCATTGGTATCAAATTGAAATCATCTTGCTTCAACTTCTATCTATCTATGCTACTCATAAATTAAGAAAATGCTTCTGCAATTTAATGCTTTTTCTAAACGCTTCGTCCATTACATCTATACTACTATTATAAAAGGAGCTTGGGATTCCACCCATAATAAATTATGATCTTCCATTTTAATTATTCAAATCAAATCTCAACTGTTTATTTAAATTATTATAATTATAGTTAATTAATAA
>NW_021478544.1:0-274 GCF_001605985.2 Dendrobium catenatum | reverse complement strand
GGTTGTCGTGTCGTGTCAAATATTGACACCCCTAATGTCATGTTTAGAAATCATTTGATTATCCAATTAATGGTTTGGGCTTTCCAAACGCCTTTAGGTTTTTTATTTGTACTCATTTGGACTTAGATTGAGTTAAATTTAGTGTAGTTGGGTTTGTATTTTTGAGACGTTCAATTCGACTATAAGTTTGCTGAAATCACAGTTTGGATGGTCCCAAATTTAATTTTGGAAGTTTCCAACTTGATTTTGCCTCGAGATTTGTGTCCGATCAAGA
>NW_021478543.1:0-218 GCF_001605985.2 Dendrobium catenatum | reverse complement strand
GAATTTCTCTGGTCTCTACATCCTAGACCTCTAAAATTTGAGAAGTCATCTCAGGTTTTTGGTGAAATCATTTGTCCATAGCAAAGCCGTTTTTTTTCGTTCTACATCAGAAAGCCACCAAACAGCAGCCCAAAAGCCTCCAAATAGAGAAGAAAAACCGCAGGAACCAAGCAGCAGCCATGGGAATCCAAGGGGCAAGGCACGGGGACCAATCAGCA
>NW_021478542.1:0-219 GCF_001605985.2 Dendrobium catenatum | reverse complement strand
TTACGCTGGACGAACCCGAGCGAGCCACGCGTCCCGACGGCGCCGCCGTTTGACTAATAAATGGATTTAAATTCATTTTAATTAACATAATTTCAAAAAATCATAATAAATAAAATACAGAACCAAAAAATGAGTATAATATATCAAACTGTTCATAATTTTATCTAGTTTATTTTAAAAATAAAATGAGACTATTTTGATTATTATTTTATTAATAAT
>NW_021478541.1:0-1158 GCF_001605985.2 Dendrobium catenatum | reverse complement strand
GGGGTGTGTGAGATGGTGGCTTAGTGAATTCATAGTCTTTTGAGGAAGCATGAGAGTCATGGATTTCTTCATTTTGCATTTTTTTCCAAATGAAATGAAAGTTAAGAATAATATGCTTCACATATGAGTGGAATACAAGATTGACACAAATGTAGGTAGCACTCATATTATCACAGTAGACCGCGGACATTGAGTTCATGAAGAATATATTATAATGAAAAAATTTCAGCCATGGTGGAGGTAATAACAAGATATTCAATTTCAGTGGAAGAATGAGCATTTGCCCAGTGTTTCCTAGAGCTCAAGGAGATAAGATTATGATAAAAAGAACATAGGCATTTGTGGAGTTTCACTTGACAATATTACTTGCCCAATCTAGATCAAAGTATCCATTTAGTGACGTCTATGAAATTGCCCACGATGTATGGTGCACTAAGATCGTGAATAATTAATTTGGTAGCAATCTAGCGAGTAGTTGCAGGTCGATGCATGAATTGGGAGAGTTTGTTGATAATAAATGCAACATCCATTCTTATTAGAGAGAAGTATTGGATGTTGCCAACTATTGAGTCTTATTCAATGGCGTTAGTGATGATGATGCAATCAAGGATAATAGGTGTATGATTTGGAGACATGGGAGTGGTCACCTTATTTTCATTGGTCATACTAGCTAGTTCGTTTTAAGAGATCTTTTATTTATTTGCATTCAGTGGAGAGAATGATTTTAACACCAAGGAAATTTGAGATGTTTCTGAGATCTTTGATAGAAAATTTTTCAACAAGTTGATGTATGACTTATTGAAGAAAGCTATTATCTCTCTCTCTCTCTCTATGAAAATAATGTCATCGACATACACTTAAAAGTTTAATGTATAGGATTGTTGGTAATAGATAAATAGTGATGCATCTAACTTTACATCAAGAAAGCCAAGTGTTAGCATTTGGTCCAATTTATAATTAGTTTTATTTTCTTGATTCCAGTTTTAGTGAGCCGGTCTAGTATCTTTTAAAGGAACGAGCCTATAAATAGAAGATATTCTATTTGTGTTAGAAGGTGAGGTGAAGGAATACAATTGCATTTTTGTTTTCTTCCCAAAATGGTGAGCTCTCTCCCTCTCTCCCACTCTCCCTCTACTTTCCCTCTCTCTCTCTCTCTCT
>NW_021478540.1:0-276 GCF_001605985.2 Dendrobium catenatum | reverse complement strand
GGGTTTGGTTCTTTTATGTTGTTAAGTCTTTTGTGTCAGGTCATAGATCATTTTTGCATTGGCTGGATCATTTTAACCTTAACATCAATCTTTTTGCATGGCTCTTTTATGCTCCTTTGTGAAGTTCCCTCTGGTACTGAGTTTATAAATGTTTCTTTTATTGGGCCTTTAGATGATTGCTTCTGGATGAACTATAATGTTTGGGAGCTTTTTAGAGTATCCATTGTAGTTTGCTAATTGTTTCTTTTGCTTTTTCTTATGCTATTTTTTCTTCTC
>NW_021478539.1:0-394 GCF_001605985.2 Dendrobium catenatum | reverse complement strand
TTTTGATGATGTCAAATAATTTGTTGTAAGTAAGAAGGAAATACATTTCTTTTTTTTTTTTTAATTAAACACAAGAGAGAAAAAAATACTAATAGCAAGTACGAAACAAAAGAAAAGGAAATTCGTTTAGATAACAGACATTACAACAAACTTCTCCCCCTTTTGACAGCACAAAAAGGAGGAGCAACTAAAAGCAAAAAAGCAAAAGAAGAAAAACTACAATGCAAACACAGGCAATCTAGTCAGACGGGTCCTGATCAGTTTGTGGTGGAGGTGGATTTGGCTGAAAATATTGAAATAGAGCATCGAAACGGTGATCGATTGCAGAAAAATGCTCTCCAATTCATTGCATATCAATCTCGTGTTGCTGATGTTGTTCTTGAATATGCATGTC
>NW_021478538.1:0-279 GCF_001605985.2 Dendrobium catenatum | reverse complement strand
GATACCAATTGAAATTGCTCTGATACCAATTGAAATCACTAAATAACAAGAGGGGGGTGAATTGTGAAAATCTTTTTCTTTATAAAAATAAACCTAAACAAGAGTTCTAATTTTTTTGTTCTTTTTAAAATTTTACAACAAAATTTTAAGCAAGTTTTCTTCCACAAATTTCACCATGCAATAGTTATGTAAATTAAATGCAAGTAAAAAGTAAACGACGATAAGGAAAAAAAAAACACCACGAATTTTTATAGTGGTTCGGTCAAAATATGACCTACG
>NW_021478537.1:0-256 GCF_001605985.2 Dendrobium catenatum | reverse complement strand
AGTTCTATAGGGTTTAACATCTCTAACAAACTTTCAAGTGGTATCAGGGCGGGATTCATAAATTTAAGTTAGAAAACTTTTTGAATTCTCGATCCATGGCTAATCAAAATTTTGCGGAAGATTATTCAATCACAAGACCACCATTGTTTGAAAATATTACATTCGATTTTTGGAAAATTTGCATGACTATTTTCTTGCAATCTATTGATTTTCGTATGTGGCATATAATTTTAACTGGTTATTCAACACCATCACG
>NW_021478536.1:0-986 GCF_001605985.2 Dendrobium catenatum | reverse complement strand
GGAATAATGTTATCCAGAAGGTGCTTTAGTCTTGATATGAGCCTTGTGAATTTATAATTCCTTAAAAATTACATTCTTCCTTATTGAGGATATGGTGAAATTCTCCTTAATAACTTAATTTGCAGTTGGTCTTCGTGTAGTAGGGAGAAACATAATCAAAATGTGTTCGTCTTAACATTGCTAAACAATAAACCACATGTGAACAAGATAAGTGATATAGTAAAGGTTTTTCACAACTGCACTTGCACCTCCTCCCGTCAAGTATATCGACACGATATGATCTAGAGGACATGTAAACAACTTGAAATTCATGCAAGTTAAGACGGATTGGTTCTGGCATTCGTCTAGCCTCATCCTTAACTCTTTTTAGTGATGTATGTACACGTGGAGCAAAAAAGTTATTATTTTGTTGTTCTTCAGTTGTAATGAACTCCAACCGCCTCATAAACATTGCAATAATGTTATAGTAGATGGCTATAATCAAGACTTGAATTGGCAATCCTCGAGCTCGCTTCAGAACTCCATTAAAAGACTCAGCTGCATTAGTTGTCATTACCCCATATCTAAATCCACCATCATTTGTTAAAGACCAACGTCTCACATCTCCGTCCACGAGCCATTGGTGGATTTCTACTTTGATCATCTTCATATCTTTCATACATCTATTAAAAAAGCCTTTATCATCTGTATTGCCTGCTGCGTACATTTTTTTGCACAAAAACTCTACATCACCTAACCCCATCTGTCATATTGCTTTTTTGAAATTCTCACGTAGATGTCTTAAGCAATGCCGATGAACAACATTAGAAAAGATTTCCCTACAACCTCTGACCAAACCAGCATGCCTGTCTGATATGATACAGAGATTGTGCCTGTTCGTTACTATAGGGAGTAGCTCATTAACTTGTCTCAGAAATCATATACATGATTCGTTATACTCTAACTCAATTATAGCAAATGCAAGTGGATATAGACCATTATTAGCA
>NW_021478535.1:0-465 GCF_001605985.2 Dendrobium catenatum | reverse complement strand
ATTAAAATAAATATATCGGTCGCCACAACCGTATATTTGTTTAATGGTTTAAACCCTGTCAACTTCTATTGATTTGTATAGAATGATCGGGTTTGAACTTGAATTCACTTATTTACCCGCACAACATCCCTAGGCATCACGTGTGTACCAATAACATGCTCGTCGGGGCCCATGCGGGTGTTTTGGGGCATTTCTCTTTGTTGATTGAACCATGTCAACTTATTTTATCTGCTTAGAAGGATCGGGTTCAAATTTAATAACCTGCGCAGCATCCCTAGATGTCACGTGTGTACCAATAACACACTCGCCGGAGCCCATGCAGGTTTTATGATTTCTTTTATCCCTTTTAGTGTACCTATGTGTATACAAACTACGGTGCACATGTCGGGGTATTTTGAAAGTACTTGTAGACGTCTTCTGTCCGCTTGCATAGAAGTTGCGGATCCAGTGGCGTGGCGTAGCAGC
>NW_021478534.1:0-211 GCF_001605985.2 Dendrobium catenatum | reverse complement strand
AAATTAGAAAATTTACATACATATCATTTTATTTTATTTTTTATGTTATTTATATATCTAACATTTAAAATTTTAATATTGCATGCCTACCACTCATATACAACTTTATTATCAAATATATCATTTCTATAATTCATTTCTACTATTCAAACCATCATATAAACTTTAATATTTTATTTCATGCATCCAAATTTATTTCATAGATAATAGA
>NW_021478533.1:0-239 GCF_001605985.2 Dendrobium catenatum | reverse complement strand
TAAAATTTTAATCATATTTTTATTCATTTAAAAAAAAGGTCTAGTCATCACTAAAGATAAAGATAAGAGTTTATCATCTTCGGAATAGAACTTAAGAACTTCCTCTGTGCACTAAATTAAAAAGATAATAATACAACATCCTTAATCGAGAGTTTTCTTAGGTTAAGGCCTAGGATGTAATTAATCACAGGGGCTTGCGCTCGTGGGAAATCAATCCCCACATCAAATAAACCCCATTT
>NW_021478532.1:0-241 GCF_001605985.2 Dendrobium catenatum | reverse complement strand
GTGTGTGTGTGTGATTTAAGCATTATGCTAAGTCATAGCATTAATTGGAGAAAAAAATGTCAAATAAGTTTATTCCAAAACTTTTGATCTTCTTTGAAATTGATTGCAGATACTCTTATGGACTCCGAAAGTGTTAAAATTGAGTCTAACATGTCCAAAAATAATTTCGAGGATCCAAAAAGCTTCTAAATCGGACTATGTAGGACAAATATATAATTAAGTTAAAGGAATAAATATAACT
>NW_021478531.1:0-273 GCF_001605985.2 Dendrobium catenatum | reverse complement strand
GAGAATTTTGATACATTATTTGTATTTTTTAGATTTATTTTGGATTTATTATGATTTTTTAGATTTCTTGGTTTATTAAGGGGTTTAATTTTAGGTTAAATAAATTTGTAACCAAATGACTTTTAAAATCACAAGGCCCCTATCCTAGGGTAGGTAGTGTCACTATATTTAAAGTTTCAAATTTCTTTGCTATTGGATGAATGGTTAATTTCTTATAAATTTCCTAAATCCTAAAGTTTGTCCTTAATTTTTTATCCTTTAAGTGTCTCTAAG
>NW_021478530.1:0-326 GCF_001605985.2 Dendrobium catenatum | reverse complement strand
TTAAATCCCGGCGAATCCCTCAGTTCGGCGGATTTATAGTATTTGGCCGAAGAAGCGCGCGAAAGGGAGAACCTTCACAGCCAGCAAGCTCCCGTTGATCAAAATGTCGTAACTTGCGATCCGACAGGAAGGGAAAGTTGTCGAAGGAGCGAAGTCGAACAGCCACGAAGGAGCCGAAGTCGCGACCCGTGCAATCTCTACACCTTCGCACTGCGAATCAACAAACCGAACAGCAACTACGGAAAGAAAACATGAAAGGCAAACCCTAGACCCCTCTAAGTTATTATTGATTAACTTAATTAATATAATTTTAAAAAGTAATAAGT
>NW_021478529.1:0-399 GCF_001605985.2 Dendrobium catenatum | reverse complement strand
TACGATCATTGCATCGTACTGTACGATCGGTTATGATAAGAAAGCCTGCCGTCTATTAAATTAGGCAAAAAATTTAATTTGAAAGGTTGTATAATCGTACTGTACGACCATAATCATGCAATACGATGTTTAAAATATTGCCTAAGTTAATCTTGAGATTATTCAATCAAAACGGCTGAAATTTGTCATTTGGATCGTACTGGACGAACTGTATCGAACCGTACGAACTGGATCGTACAGCACATCGTGCAGGGCATCGTACAGTACTAACCGGTCAATTTCTGCACATCGTATTGGACGATCTTGCGATCGTACAGTACGATATTTGACGGCTGAATTGAGTATTTTTAGGGTTTTTTTTGCCCTCTATTTAAGCACCTCATAAGACTTTGTAAGAGT
>NW_021478528.1:0-213 GCF_001605985.2 Dendrobium catenatum | reverse complement strand
ATAAAATAGCTTTGGTCTAAACACATGCGGGAGGTTGCGATCATGAAATAGTCAACTAAATTTTACTTTGCATACATGAGTGGTTTCAACGAGAAATTCCAATGCTAACAATAAGATTAGTCGCTAAGCAAGGGTCCCTCACTCAACTCTTTATCTTGCTAGGCTTTAGCGGATAGGACTAACACAATTCCAGTGAATCAATTAATTCCACAA
>NW_021478527.1:0-256 GCF_001605985.2 Dendrobium catenatum | reverse complement strand
ATAGCCGTTACAAGATTATAAACCTCAATATTCTGAAACGAATGGATCTTCTTCCCCTTTGCAAACCTCGGCCCATGAGCCACAAAAAAGGTTCTCATGGAGAACAGCAAGTTATCATAACCATGAGACCCTCCGCATTCATACGTCTTCTCCCTCTTAGACTCCACTGTATACCCTTCTTCTACAAGTCCAACTATCGCTGGAATCCGGTTGCTTTCAGCATAATGAAACCGCTCCGGCAAATCTTCCTTAAGAT
>NW_021478526.1:0-485 GCF_001605985.2 Dendrobium catenatum | reverse complement strand
TCCTTCTGAGTGAAAATGTACTTCAGGCTCTTATAATTAGAAAAAATCTCACATCTGACGCCATATAGGTAATGACGCCAAATCTTCAAAGCAAACACAAAAGCAGCCAATTCTAAATCACGCGTCGGGTAATTCTTCTCATGTGGTTTCAACTGTCTAGAGGCATAAGCAATTACCCTTCCATTCTGCATCAGCACATATCCCAAACCTTTCAATGAAGAATCACTGAATACCTGAAATCCTTCCGTACCTGACGGAAGTGCTAACACTGGAGCTGAAGTCAGACAATCCTTCAATCTCTGAAAACTAGCCTCACATTCCGGTGTCCAAACAAAAGCTACTGACTTCTGAGTCAGTCTCGTCAAAGGCGTAGCGATTTGAGAAAAGCCTTTCACAAACTTCCGGTAATATCCAGCCATGCCTAAGAAACTACGTAGCTCAAATATCGGTAGGCCTTGGCCAACCCGCAACCGCCTGAATCTTCT
>NW_021478525.1:0-286 GCF_001605985.2 Dendrobium catenatum | reverse complement strand
GGCCTTGGCTTGATGTCATAGATGTACATCGTATAGAGCGCATTACATGGTTGGAGTTACATAGATATGTTTGTTTGGTAGGCATGACCATAGTCGATAGGTTGGAGGCTGGAAAGATCGTTGTCAGGTGATGGAGGTCGGAAGGACCGTAGTCGGTAGGAGACAGGGGTTTGAAAGACTGTAGTTGGCAGGAGACCGGGGTTAGAAAGACTGTTGTCTGTTGATGGAGGTCGGATGGACCATAGTAGATGACGGAGGTTGGAAGGACTGTAGTTGGCAGGAGACC
>NW_021478524.1:0-333 GCF_001605985.2 Dendrobium catenatum | reverse complement strand
TCATCGAAAGTCCATTCAGTAAAATCAATTTCAGTTTCTTCTCTCTGTCTCTCTTTCTCTCCTGTTCTCTCTCTCTCTCTCTCTTGCATTCTCTAGCTCTCTCCCTTGCTCCTTCTTGCTTTCTCTCTCTCTCTCTCTCTTGATCTCTCTCTATTTCTCTCTTCTCACTCTCTCTCTCTCTCTCTCTGTCTCACTCACTCTCTCTCTCTCTCTTCCTCTCTCTCTCTTGCATTCTCTTGCTCGCTCCCTTGCTTATTTCTCCTCTCTCTCTATCTCTCTCTCTCTCTTGCTCTCTCTCTTTCTCTATCTTGCTCTCTTTCTCTTGCTCTCTCT
>NW_021478523.1:0-244 GCF_001605985.2 Dendrobium catenatum | reverse complement strand
AATAAATGGGCTCGAATGGCTACATACGTAATTCTCAATCTCTCTCTAAGTTTCACTTTTTCTTTTTTGTTTGTTCTTATTAGATATTCTTATCTTTTCTAAGATAGTTACCAGGAAGAACAGATAATGAGATAAAGAATTTTTGGAACACAAGAGTCAAACGACGGCAGAGAGCGGGGGTTCCACTTTGTCCACCTGAGATCCAAGCTCAAATAGCTATGAAAAAGAGGCAAAGGGCATTCAT
>NW_021478522.1:0-325 GCF_001605985.2 Dendrobium catenatum | reverse complement strand
CCATATTGGATCAAATTTACCGCCGAGGCGACGGTGAAGGATTATAGGTCTTCGGCGAACCAGAACAAGCTCACCTTCTTTGAAGCTTCTAGGACGAACCATTCTATCATGGGCCCTGGTCATTCTTGTTTTGTAGGATTCTAGACTTTGTTGAGCCTGGAGTCGAACTTCGTCAAGGGCTTCAAGTTCTTCAAGTCGTAGAAGATCATTTTCTTCTTTAGTTAATTCGTATTGAACAGCAATACGAAGAGATGGCAACTCGACCTCGAGAGGTAATATTGCCTCGGTTCCAAAAACTAGCGAATATGGAGTAGCTTGCGTTGCA
>NW_021478521.1:0-506 GCF_001605985.2 Dendrobium catenatum | reverse complement strand
TATACAACCTATAATAAGGTTGTGGCAAGTAGATGCACTTGTGTCCTACAAGCATGGGGATTCAACATGCGATGAACTGAAAGACATGATGTGTTTGAATAGTTTGAAGAGAATGTAGCTTCCATGCATTTAATACTATTTAGCTATAGGAAAATACACTGACATGAGACAGACAAAGATATAAGATACACAAAAAATTCAATCACCTATGGGTCATTGCAGTAGATTTAAAATGTAAACAACAAGTTATTTATGAGTAAGGGTAACAAATAAATGACAAATACAAGTGCTTACAGGCCTTTGTAGAAGGCCCTTCATGTTCTTAAAATGCAACCGAAACTGTAACATCCATGCAAGTAGATAGAAGGCATTTATAAATAATCCAAAATCCCTAACACATGCATTATAATTTGTATACACATAAATATAAGAAATGCATGTATAATTATAAACATGTATGTGCCCCAACGAGTGTATTATTAGTACATATGTGGCATCTAAGAATA
>NW_021478520.1:0-289 GCF_001605985.2 Dendrobium catenatum | reverse complement strand
CATCATGAAATTTAGTAAAAATTTATTGAGGCTAGATATGTAAGGTTACACAGAAACAAACTACTCTTAAAAGAAAAAGTGCTATCTTTAACATCCATAACAGCAATGAAGCCAACATGAAAATTGAGGGCTTATCAAAAAAATTTTGTGGCCATGCATGCCGGCCCTAACCTGATATGTCCATGAAAATTGAAGCTTGAACATAATAAATGTTCAATATTTAATTAATTTTAACTCAAACTAATTTACACTGAGTTGAGGATTGCGAACTTAAAATAGCATGAATCAA
>NW_021478519.1:0-213 GCF_001605985.2 Dendrobium catenatum | reverse complement strand
AAACTATCGAAACTGCCATAACCAAATCTTACAAGATGGCTTGAATTGAAAATTTAATTCAAGTTTTATGGCATTGTTATACAAAATTTTCATGATTGATAAATTATTATATTTTATAAAAGACTAGAAAGGTTCTTTCTCCACAGATACTCTTATAAAATATTAAATAAGGTCATTTAAAATTGATAATGTCATTTTTCTTTAATTAGTTGT
>NW_021478518.1:0-1104 GCF_001605985.2 Dendrobium catenatum | reverse complement strand
ATCCGGTCTTGTGATTGTTAAATATTGAAGTGATCCTGCTATTCGGCGGTATAGCGTAGGATCGCTGAAGGGCTGTAGGCGAGATAGTTGTTTCTGGAATGATGACGGGAGGTAGAGAATTTTGGTGAGGGATTGGCATGGTGGTTTGTTTTGTGGGTAAGTTTTGGTGACTTTGAGGTACAGCGGATGCCGGAACTAGTAGAAGTGGTGGTGTTTGCTTGTCTGTCTGGAGATTGAGAGAATTGGATTCGGTTTGGTAAGGAAAATTGTTTTCAATGAAAACCACATGACGAGAGATTTGTATTTTGTGGGTTTGAAGGTTGTAACATTTGTAACCTTTGTGGTTGGTGGAGTAGCCTATGAATATGCAGTCCTGAGAGCGAGGGGATAGTTTATTTGTGGTGTATGGCTTTAGCCAGGGATAACAGAGGCAGCCAAACACCCGCAAATGATTATAGGATGGAATCTTGTTGTATAGGAGTTGATAGGGGGATTGGAGCCTGTTTGCTTTGTTCGGAATTCTGTTAATGAGGTGAATTGCTGTAGAGACTGCTTCTGCCCAAAACTGATTTGGAAGATTGGCCGCATGTAGAAGCGTTCGTGTTAGTTCAAGGACGTGACGGTGTTTACGCTCCGCCACTCCATTTTGTTCCGGCGTATGCGGGCAGCTGATCTGTTGATGTATACCTTTATTTTGAAGAAAAGATTTGAAATTAGAACTGATAAATTCTCCACCGCCGTCCGATTGAAATATCTTGGGCGTTTTGTCAAATTGAGTATAAAGAAAATTGCAAAGATTGCGAAAATGAAAAAACGTCTCTTGTTTGGTGTGCATGAAGTAAATCCACGAGAATTTTGTAAAATCGTCAACAAAAATTGCGTAATAACGAAAACCATTAAGAGAGTTAGTTGGTGCGGGTCCCCACACATCCGCATGAATGAGATCAAATGGAGAGTGTGTAATCGTGGCTCTTGTATTGAATTTGAGTTTATGGCTCTTAGAGATATTACAAGATCTACACACAAAATTATTTACAGGAGAAAAAGAAAGAGACATAGAGTTCGCAAGATTGTAAAGTAATTTGTTATTCGGATGGCCGAGTC
>NW_021478517.1:0-1755 GCF_001605985.2 Dendrobium catenatum | reverse complement strand
AATCTAGGAAAATCATCAATAATCACAAATAAAAACACTTTACCTCCTAGACTTACAGTGCTAACCGGTCCAAAATGATCCTTGTGAATGATTTATAATAGTTTGCTAGTTCTAATATCTTTAATGCAATGAAAGGAGGACTTCACCTATTTTCCTAATTGACATGCAACGAACAGGTGATTCTCAGTAAAGTCTAGTTTGGATGTTCTCTAACCAATTCTTTTTGGATACTTTTTCTTATATTTTTCATGCTTGCATGACAAAGTCTCCTACATCACAACCATGATTCATCACTAATTGTTTTGAGACAAAAAAATTAGAAGATTTAATAAAATTCAAATTAAATATGTACACATTATTTACTATAATTCCATGCAAAAAATCAATTCCATTTTTTCTTATTATGCAGCTAATGGGAAAAAAATTTATACTATAACCTTTATCATATAGCTGACTAATACTCAACAAATTATGCTTTAAGTCTTCTACCAATAAAACATTCTCAAAGAAAAAATCATTCAAATTTCCAATCATACTTGTGCCTACCACTTTTCTAGTGGTATTGTCTCCTAGTGTAACCTTGCCTCCATTCCTATATTCTAGCGATATGAATTATGTCTTATCTCAAGTCATATGTTTCAAACATCTACTATCCAAGTATCAAATGCCCTCACGAGGTCTTGTATGAGAGTGATTCTATAAGATAATAAAAAATTTAGCCTTTGGAATTGAAATAAGTTTGAGTTCTGCTCTTACCAAAAATAATCTAGATACATATTTGATATGATTTATTTTATGCATCTTAGGTCTCCACATTAATTGACTTTTACTATGAATAGTATAAGTGTGTGAGATATGTCTAATTAATCCACAAGAAAATTATTTAACTCCATGATAAGGATTTATCTATCTACGTGAGTTATATAGTCTTTTCTTAGGTTTTAAAGTTTTAGTCTTTTGAATAGAATTAAAAAATTATTTAGGTGAGGGTGTTATCCTATTTTCCTCAAGTTCTTTAAATTTCACTTTAAATAATGAGTTAGAACTTTCTAAAATAATATTATAAACTTTCAAATAATGCTCTCTACTATCAGATTCCGCCATAAATATTTTAAAATCATTATTAAGATTAGTTTGTGATGATTTCAATAGTTCATGTTGTTTGTTCAACTCATAAAACTCATCCAATAATTTTATGTGGTTGCTATCAATCAGTGTGTTATATTTCATAAGGATTTCATACTCTTTTTGTAATTCTAAAAATTCTATGTTCAACCTAGCATGCATCTTTTTGAGTTTCCTATAGGCAGTATGAATTTTCTCAGAAACATCAAATAACTTTTTATAGGTAAAGTTAAATACCTCTTCTTGATCTTACTAATCAAGCTTGTTGGTCATTAAATACAAATTGGTGACTTATTCCTGTAATTTTGTTTCTAAGGAATCTGAAGCTGAATTCTCCCAAAATGCTATCTGAAATCTCTTCTTACCCTTATATTGTTTTTTTCTTTAACCTTCTCCTTGCTAAGATTGCCTTCAAGATTCGGGCTTTCATATTTAATATGTCCAGGTTTCCTGCATTCATAGCAAATTATATCATTAAAAGCCTTAGCATTTTTGTGGAACATACCTTTATTCCACTACTGATGTCTCCTTTACTTCCTCTTTAGAAAACTTTTGAATTACCTTATCATCAAAACAATGACATCTTCATCCTAAGGCTTAGACTGATCACTCTCATAGTCATCCACTTTA
>NW_021478516.1:0-231 GCF_001605985.2 Dendrobium catenatum | reverse complement strand
GGCTAGCGGCAGCCGTTGGATTGACCGCGGGTTCGATCCAACGGCTGAGATCGCGTTCCGCTGTTTAATCTCAGCGGAGGAAGATCAAACGGCGGAGGTTTGATCCCGCTGTTCCGAACGGACGGCCCTGATCTCGCCGGTCGATCGATCGAATGCTAAACCGAATACACGGGCGAACCAAGGCGCGGAACGGCAAGATCTAGACCGTTGATCGTGTGATCAATGGTCTAG
>NW_021478515.1:0-336 GCF_001605985.2 Dendrobium catenatum | reverse complement strand
TTCATATTAATTTCTTTATTTATATATATATTAAAATTATTCTCCAATTTTCATATATAATTTATTATATTTAAGTGCTTGAAGCCATCAAAGCATGAAAATTGTTAAATGTTTATTTTTGACAAGTTTTCATATTTCTATAATTAAGAAATTAGGACAAACTTCCTTGAAGAAAATTAATCCATATATTCTAAAAAATAAGATTGTTGCGTCAAGGAGAATTCGCGGCGGTAGAAAAATATAAGATTTAACGTCTTAGCGTTGTACGAAAATCCGGCACGCAATTAGATAAGGAGAGAGGGTCTAGCATTTATGAGACACTAAGATTTTTACGTG
>NW_021478514.1:0-3226 GCF_001605985.2 Dendrobium catenatum | reverse complement strand
TCTTTTTCCATAATAAGTAAGGAGCACAATATTTGCTCTGTATGATGTCATGAATCTTGTGGGTAGGCTACCTTAAGGGATTGAAGTTACAGATAAATTTTTTATCAATAATTTACAACAAATCAATTTTTGTTGTGGTGAGATCGAACTCGGATACTAATTTTTTTATTCGATATAAATTTATAAGGATTAAATTGTCTGTTGAATTTATTTCCTTGAGAAGATCAATGAAGTCATTGAAATATTCACGAGGAATATTGTATTTAATTTTGATACTTAGCATCCTAATATTAACTGATAATTTCGAATGCATTATGTAACCATCTCAAATTAGTTTTTGAGCAGCATGTAGTAATTTAAAGAATTTTTTTATTATTATTGTATTTAGTGGCTCTTCCATGTTGGCCCTTAATTAGGACATGTTCCATCAAAAATAAGTTCTTCATACGGTCTACTTTTTTTATATTCATCAATTATTTTAGAAAGTTATGGATTGACCAGTATAAGTATCTCTGTATGGCTCATACTCATCATGTGAGGTCCAAATTTAGTATCCTAGAATAAATCCATTGTGATATAAATCAACATTTGCATCATCAGGATAAAGAATGCTTAATTTTTGTGCTTCAAGCATGGGCATCTAAATATTCTATGAGATATAAATGATGGTAGTTTAGATGCGACTTCAATAAAAGTCTCAACTCCCTCCATAAATTCATTTGTCAATTCTCTTCGATCCGGTAACAATTTGGTATACATTCAATCTCTCTCTTTTTGAATAATCATTTGAATGTTAAAACAAACATTTCCTACATAGTTGTGAAATGAATTTACAGTCTTAAATCTCATTAATTTAAATCTAATAAAAAATATCATTTCTAATATTTTTTAGCTAAGTATTTTTAGGTTTACCTCTACCTTTCTTAATATAAGTCAAATCTAAGACCTCTACTTTCCTAACCAAGTCATCGGAAGGCAGTCGTTTAAAGCGACCAAATCTATGGTGACTTATCTTTGCCAAACTTAACTTAGTATTATGCTTCTCTTTTAATGGCCAACATTCGACACCATAAAACATTTTAGGTCTCATCACCATCTTATATAATTTTACCTTAAGTTTGAAGTGGACTTTTCAATCACACAACAAGCTCGATGCATTCCTCCACTTCAACCATCCAAGTTGAATTATGTTGATAATATCCCCATCTATTTCACCTTCACTCTGAACAATATATTCAATATATATGTATAACATTTACTCTTATTAATGACTTGATTCTTCAAAGTCACAATCCCCTCACTAGGTGTATTATTTCTAAAATTACACTCCATATATTCAGTTTTCGATGTACTCAAACAAAATCTTTATACTCTAAGGTTAATATCCATAATTCAAGTTTTCCTTAAACTCCCTCTCTAGTCTTATCAACAAGAAGAATATCATCAATAAAAAGCATAAACTAAGGTACATCCTCTTGCAAATGTCTATTGAGAACATCCATGACAAAAGCAAAATGATATGGGCTTAAGGCTTTCTCAAAATCAACCTTTAGATTCAAATGTTGACCTCTATAAGTCAAGTTTACCTTCAACTCCCTCTCTAGTCTTATCAACAAGAAGAATATCAACAACAAAAAGTGTAAATTAACCAAGGTAAATCCTCTTACAAATGTCTACTGAGAACATCCATCAATAAAGAAAAAATTAAGGAGATGCATGGAGATTACCTTCGGCTAGGGCACTCAAATGAGAGTGAGGGAGAGGGCACGAGGGGCATTCAATGAGCCGGAGCTCTGTTGACAAATCGAATGAGCATCGTTCGACGAGGGCGCGAGCGTCTGGATGAAAGAAAATGAGCCACCCGAAGAAATGAGGAAGAAGGGAGGGTGTTCAATTTTGGGACCCTTTCCGATGGTTTTAAGCTACGAAAGTTTTTTACTTAAAAATGATGACTAAAAAACTGGTAAAAGCCACCATGAAAAGAAAATACCAGCGGTATTTCCAGCGATCAGTTGACAGCCAAAAGTTCTGGTGGTTTAGCATTTAATACCAACGATTAAACCGCTGATTAATTATTGCGATCAAACCTCCGGTATTCAACAAATTTCCTGTAGTGGGAATCAGTATCATCAATCATGTGGTCAAACCAACATAAATCAATCTCATCATTCGACAATGTCACTGTTTATGTGTTTAACCCACCAGGATTCAGTCTCATCAATCTTGTAATTAACCCTTCTTGCTTTCTCACACACACGCACAGATATATATGCATGCAAATACATCCAGTTGCTTATCAGAATGCATGTATGCTTAAATACCTAATGCATCTTAATGAATAGTAACTATATGCATGTCATGAATTCACGCATATAATAACTCTTTCACATTTTATACATGTTTTTATTTTATTTATTTTATTTAAATGGAATAAATGTAAAACTTAACTGTGCAATAAATATTTTTTATGTTTATTTCAAAAAGGTCTGACTGATGATATATACTAAATATCAAAAGTTATGCGATAGAAATGGACTATATCCAAAGATGATACATTTTAATCAAATTTAGGAGATAGAAAATAGTTAAAACTCAAAATCATTGAAAATAGAGGTACCATGATTAAAATAGTTTTTATAAGTAGAGCAATGGAAGGAAATGGCTCTAAAGCAATTTTCTCTCTCCTCTCCCTCTCTCCTCCCCTCCTCTCCTCCTACCCAGCTATGTAAGCAAATAGGAAAGGGATGGTTTAAGTTTTACTTAAATCGATGAGTGGAATGATTTTTTTTTCTTACGTGATGCCTCAACACTTCTTTTAAACACTTTAAACCTAAGTGATTGGTATCGCAACACCCAAACTAGGACTTTCCAAAGGGAGAGGCAAGCCCTGCCATGGTCGTAAGCATAGCATCGTGGCGTTCTCATATAGGTTTGCATGCATTCAGGAATTTTTCTTATAGATCGTTAATATGTCATTAATAAGTCTTTAATCTTGCAAAAATTTGGGAAATCACATGAACTATCTATCCTTCATAGGTGGAATTCAGGAAAACTCACACCTCTCATTTTCCCCTTAGTAGCCCTAAATTTCGCTCTTAAAAGAGGATAAACACTGTTGCGTCCAGCAGTATTCGCGGAGGTAGAGAAATATAAAGTTTATCGACTTAGCGTTGTACAAAAATCTGGCATGCAATCAGATAAGGAGAGAGGATCTAGCATTTATGAG
>NW_021478513.1:0-370 GCF_001605985.2 Dendrobium catenatum | reverse complement strand
ACAAAATTTCAATGGAGAAAAATGCCGTCAAGTGGCAACGTACGTATGTGGAGTTTTCAGACCAACGACAATAATGTCTCAATTAGGCAATGTTTATATACAGAAAATTATTAGGTCCGGTAACCGAACGTAGAGATACGTCTGGACACCAATAAAATATTGACATGTGAAATGTACACGTGTCCGCGGAATTTTATGTCAAGCGCGTCAAAAGCGCTGGTAAAACGCAGGTAAAGTACATGTAAAGCGTAGTCAAAGCGCAGTTCAGGTTGCAAGTTTTAATTGGATGTTCGGGCCTATTTTTAGGTCCGGTGACTGGACCTACCGTTTATATACACGACTATAATCAATTAAGGGCATTATCGTAATT
>NW_021478512.1:0-232 GCF_001605985.2 Dendrobium catenatum | reverse complement strand
GCATTAATGACTAGACAATTCAGAAGCTTTCTGAAGAAGAAGCAGAAGAGACGCCAACAGTGGAATAGAGGTAAATTTAATAGAAATGCAAAGGTTTCAAATGAAGTTATTTGCTATGAGTGTAGGAAACTTGGGCATATAAAGACGGATTGCCCAAAACTAAAAGCCAATCCTAGTAAGGAGTGTTGCGGATCAATGGTTTATGTTTTTGATGATAGCAAACATTTCTTAT
>NW_021478511.1:0-454 GCF_001605985.2 Dendrobium catenatum | reverse complement strand
TTCTCCCATGAAACACAAGTTTGTAGTCTCTTCCTCAGGTTCAGTCTCAGAGGAATCAGTACCAGATTCTGCCCAGAAACCTCTTTGGATTTTCTTCTTTTCCTTCCTTGACTTGGCTTTCTCCTCACCTTTTCCCTTTTCTTTGCTTGAATGATCTTGAAGTGTAGGGCAATCGGCTTAGAAAGCTCCTTACATGTCCAGGTTTCCTGCATTCAAAACAAACAACATCAAAAGATCCTTTAATATGTTTATGATCCTTACCTTTTCTCCAACTTTGATGATTCTTTTATTTCTTCCTTAAAAAGCTTTTGAATTGCCTTGTGATGAAGGAAACTTCATCGCTTTCAGACCTGGAAGATTCAGAATCCAATTTATGTGCCTTCAATGCAATTGTTTTCTCCTTTTTCTTTTCGCCTGGATCAACATTTCTTTGATTCACCCCTTGCTCGTAAGC
>NW_021478510.1:0-208 GCF_001605985.2 Dendrobium catenatum | reverse complement strand
TAGAGTGTGGACAATAGCTAAACACTAGCTTAGACTCACCTAAAGGCCATTAATTGATGCACAAAATTTCTGGATAATAAGACTAATAAGGGTTTAAATTTTTCTAAGTGGTGATGAGCATGCAATGATACTTAAGAATGATGATATAGTTCTCTAGGATGATTTCTAGTATGCATAGCCTATGTTAGCCATGCTCTGATACTAAATA
>NW_021478509.1:0-237 GCF_001605985.2 Dendrobium catenatum | reverse complement strand
TTGAGTCAAAAAGGTGTATTACCTTAAAATTTATCTCGCTTTGAATTAAGATGCGAGATGGAGTGATTTTTGCGGAAGCAAAACGAGGAAATGATTCCTCATTTTCCTTAGAAATGAAGTTTTCCGAGGCATTCCTATTCGGCTTCTTCGCTAACACCTTTTATCTTTTGCTTGAGGAGGTCATTGACAAATTGAAGTATAAAAGGATTGAAAGAGAAGTTTGAAAGTGTGATTGTT
>NW_021478508.1:0-271 GCF_001605985.2 Dendrobium catenatum | reverse complement strand
ATGGTCAAATTATGGGTCAACCTAAAGTCAAACTAGGGAGCCCTATTATCTAAGGTCAAGGATCAGATTCTGGTCAGTTTGAGGTATTATGAGAAATTTTTTGACCTAATATGTATTTATTGTAATTTTCGGAAGGTCTCGGGGCCTTATTTAGCGGGTTAATTAGGGTTGGTTAGCTAAGGGCTCTAAAAGCTCCTAAAAACTCCTAGAAAATTATGAGAAGCTTATGATGTTACTAAGTTTAAGTGTTGAAGTTTTCATGTCAATCCGG
>NW_021478507.1:0-237 GCF_001605985.2 Dendrobium catenatum | reverse complement strand
TTACAAGTTATCTTGTCTGTTTATAACATTTTTTTTTGGAACAGTTAGGCCAATTAAAACAGATTCACATACACATCGCATGCACAAGACTCGAACTCAAGACCTCTTAATTACTAGCCTTAGCTCTCAACTAAGACACCAAGGTGAGTTGTGTGTTTATCACATTTTTATAAGAGTAAAAGTAGCAAAATTATTAAATTACAGTTTTGTTTCTTTAAATATCCGTGCAAAGCTATG